>NW_005842895.1:185810-191637 GCF_000455745.1 Alligator sinensis
GCCACTGCCACAGCCACAGCTGCAGTGTCATCAGCCCACCCCATGTCCCTGACTGCTGCTGCAAGACAAACACCATGGGACTGCTTCTACCGCCATGGTGGAATCCCTGTCAGGGTGGGGGTGGATTCTGGTACCCAGGGCTGGTGCCTTGCTTGTGCACCTGAGTTATACTACTGTCCATAGATTCTGGCAATATTTTAAACAAGTTGATTTGTACATGCTCATAAATATTCCATATGTGCAGCAAAAGTTCATGTTTCCCTCTGCGTTAAACTGAGAGGTCATAATAATGGGAACACAGACTAGCTCAGTCTCAGAATTACTAGGAAAGAATGAATGAAGAGGAGGATCAGGATAAGCATAACCAGAGTAATTATGAAGAACCTGATCTTCTGCATAGCATTTACCCAAACAATTGCCAAAGCATTTCCATTATGCCCGTGATATTATTAGACACCTCTGAAAGTCTTGAGGAACAGTATCAGAGTAAAAGTTTATGGTCTAGAGGTAGATCAGCATCCACATTAAAGATACATGAACAATAACATGTGGAAAGCCTCATATAAGAAGGAAAATTTTTAAAATGTGGATGAGCATAATGATCTAGTTTGAAGTTGCAGGCTTGGTGTGTTTGAAGGATAATTACCAAGGTTTAGATTTTTCCTTTGGACCTGACTGAAGCTTTTATGTATAACCAGAACTGTGCCTGGTGAGTACAATTACAGTTTTACATGTGTAGGTCAGCTGGATCCCCCCGCCCCTGAAAGCAGAGTTGATGAAAGCACTTAGTGTTATGCATTGTTCTTTGATGAAAAGAACAAAGAAAATAACCTTATTTTCTTTAAAGTAAGGACCATTTTCACCTGCAGGGAGCATTAAACTTAATAAGCCATTCCAAACTGAAACATTAGCTTTGGCAACTAGTCCTGCATTTTTAATTGGCATGGCTAATATATATATATATGTGGACATTTTCCCCTCTGTTGTGCTAATTTTAGACAACATAATTTCTGCTTGTTTTAAGGTAACCAGTAGTAGCTGGTAATTACCATATTTTATCATATACAGCCCCCAAAAATGAAACACACACCTTGTTTTTGGAAGGCAGAATATAGGAAAAAAATATTTTTTTTCATCCATGGCCAACTGTGTGGCAGAGTGTCCAGTAAAGGTGGCATCAGGAATTTCCTGGTGTGGCAGACTGTCCTGTGATGCCACACTTCCTGGATACTCTATTACACAAAATTAGGTCCCAGATCCTTGCAAAGGTAGTGGCCAGATTTTTTTTTTCTTTACTGTAGTTCTTAAAGTTCAGTAAATTCAGTAAAGTTCAGTAAGAGGTTATTGTTTCTAAACCACAAGCCTCATCAAGATACTTACAGTCACTCACTTGCTGCTTTGGACACACAGGACAGTGTTCAGTTTATAATTTATGGCTGAGAGAGAGTTAACTCAAGAGTACATCCCTTCAGTTTGCTGAGCAAATACAAGCAGGAGCCCTCTTGGCAGCTTCATGGTATGCACAATGTATCCAGGCATGCAGTTTTTCTGCTTAAAACACAATTTTGGGGGGCCAATTTTGGGGGGAAAGGTGCCTGTTGTATGTGAGAAAATACAGGAGATGCAACTTATCCAGATTACTAAAGAAAAGAAACCAAAACTATATCCAAAATTTGAAAGAATCACTTTCCAAAAAGAAAATCCTGAATACAAATTAAAGACAGGCTACCCTTGAAATACTACCACAGTGTCATTGCAGTGACTTCACTGGAGTTACTCTGGATATACATGACTGTACCCTTAGGGTTCAGTACCAAAACTCTAGTGGGCATTTGGTCACATCAATGAGATCAGAGTCTGGTTACTTATAGGGCACTTTATTGCCAAAATGGTACATATATTTTAGGATCTTTGGGCCTTTGTTTTCACTGAGCAGAACAGTAAACACTGATGTCAGTTCTCATGAGTGCTAAATCCCTCGGGGAGGGTGGGTGGAGAATCAAGCCCTCTCCTCTTACTTTCTTTGGCTTTGACCTTGTCCTTTAAGAGAAGAGCATGCTATTGCTACTTCTATGCAGAAGACAGGGCCAGATGGCATCTTGGAAATTAACTGGTTCAGCTTGTCCTGCCTTCTGCCTGACTTCAGACTAACACAGCTAACCACATCTTTCTCTCTCTCACATGAATTTCTACCCAAATGAACAAAAAATAGTAATGCTTCCTACTAATATTTAGTATTTCTTACCTGTGTGAAAAGATTGCAGTCTTGCTGTCTTGATTGCTGGCTGGACTGCATAATTGAACATATTGTCCTAACTGATTCTACATTTTGAGAGAGGTGCAAGATGGGTTATCCAGAAAAACTGCACAGGATATGGTACAATGGTAAAAGATTCCTCATGCTTGTCTTGGAATGAATACTAACTATAATTCAAGAGGGAACACCTCTACTTTTGGCCTTTCTGTTGAGTCTACAGAGTGTAAGTGATGAGAGAGTAAAAGAACAGCTGGGAAAAATTTTGACTGAATAGTAAATTTGTTGAAAAACTGTATGTGAATTTAGATCAAATTTGCTGAAGAATTTTGAATACAAGAAAAAAATTAAAAAGGCAGAGAAGTCAGTGGTGGTAGGAGGGGTCATATTGACTTGTTAACATGTAGCCTAATGAAAAGGTACTTGCTCAGAGTGAGAAAAAGCCAGATTCAGTGCCATTCTCTATGTAAGAGGATTTGAACCCACATCTTCCAAGTGTGAACCCTAACTACTATACTTAAGGGTTGGAAATGTTCCACTGTTGATAAAATAGTTAAATTATTCACTGAGTAAGAAAGGTAAAGTTTGTATATTTTGATCATTAGGACATGAAAGATATGGCACCTGAGCATCAGCCCCTACTCCAGGGAATGTTTATTTATGCAAAGCGGAATGGCACAAACAGGCAAGATTGAGAGCAACCTACTGAGAAGCATGCTGATTATCACACTCTTCTCAGAGACAAGAATTGAAATGAGATATCCAAGATCTCATGCCTCAATCACTTTGGTATCTGATAAAAAGATACAGACACTCACTTGTTCTTTTTGCAGGTTTGTACAGCTTCTATATCATTTCCATTCTTTTTACAATTCTTCTTGAAAACAAAACATTTAATTTTGGGTTGAAATGACCATTTTGTCCAAAATAATTTTTATATATATTTTGGTAAGCACCTATATATAAATGCATAAACACACATTTATATGAAGAATATATATATATATATATATATATAGATATCTATCTACACACACACACACACACACACACACACACTAGCAAATTGTCCATCAAGCATGACGGGGGGGTGGGGGTGGGAACAGAGGCCTGCATTGTCCCCCCCACCCCTTGGGTCGGGCTCCAGCTTCTTTCTCTTCCACCTGCCACTTCTGGCCTGGGCTTATTCCCCCAATTCCCCATTGTTTCAGGTTTGCTTCCCTCCCTGCTTTGCATGCAGGTCCATGCAGCCCCCAGATCCTCTGTCTCCTGCAGGGGGGGAGCTTGCATACAACAGTGGCTGGTGGCAGAAGGGTGGGGCTGGAAGCAGTGGGCAGTGGCAGGGATTGGTGGTGGCCAGGGCCAGTGGCAGGTGGCCTCATGCTGCTACCAGTAAGTCCCCCTCCTCTTTGTGCTCCTTCCTCCCCTTCTCACTCCCCTCACTCCCTGTCTTTCTCCCCTCTGCCCTGCTGCCTCCCCCTCCCTGCTGACTGTTTTTTTGTTTGTTTGTTTTTGCAGGGGCTGCTCTGGCCCCAAGGAGAAGAAGGGTGGGAGTGTCATGGCGGTGCCGCACTGTGAGTCTCTGTTTCTTGGAGCACTCTGATTGGCTGCCGAGACAACCAATTAGCATTTGAATAAACCATTACAGACTAAGGCTTTTATAATATTAGAAACAAATTCTAATACTTTCAGTTGTATTTTATATATACACATATAAAATATAGATATGCACACACTTGATATATCCATATGTTCCCAGTAAGGAAAAAGAATATGAACATTTTATTTGACAGAAACCATTTTTTGTTTCGTTTTGTCTGCCAGATTGTAAAATCAATTATTTGTATAGTCCCTCTTCCAGGTTTGTCAATAGCCTGGAGTGAATTTATATTTGTTTTGCTCCAGAAATAACCTCTGTTTAATCACTGCAAATGTGCAAAAGGCTAGCTAGTGAAGTATATATGATGACCACAAAATAGCTGCACTGAAATTATGGCAAAAATAGTTCATATTTTAAAAAGCAAAGCTAAAAAAATAAATCAACTCTTTTTAGACTTTCAATACTAAGCCAAAACTTTCTTACCATGCCAATGATTCCATAGATTTTTTGAGGGGGTTGGTTTGGGGGAAGATTTTGTTTTGTCATTTGACTTAACAAAGTCTACAGTTTTTGTTTACAGGCCTACACACATGTGGCATGCTAAGGACCATCTACATTATTTTGAGAAAAAAGAATGTTTATTCTGCAATTCTAAAATGGGTACAATATTATTATACAAACAGTTTAACAAACATTTCATTTTTCAATTAGTATAACTTACTGTGGATCTCAACCTTAAACATCATAAAAGCAAAATATTGTTGCTGAACACTAAAGCAAGAAAAAGATCCTTGCAATTAAACCTTCATTTTACATCTACATTTGCTGGCATGGTGTCTCAATAGCAAGTTCTATGGATATCTGAAAACATGGAAAAAGCAAATGTGATACAATAATGATGGATGGAAGTTACTCATTATGATTATAGTCAACCAATGCTAGTTTTATGGACTCATTAAACCCAATAATAAAAATGTTATTTGCTTTTGGCACTTACTGATCATGGCTGATATTTTTGATACTTAGTAGGCTTGTTTCTATCCAGTAGTATTTTACAGTACAGTAGGCCCTGTCATCGCCATTTACTTTCAGATTATAGAGTAACCCTAAATTCTGTTGATAAACAGCCATAGTTTCATAGTAGCTAGGGTCAGGAGGGACCTGAACAGATCATCTAGCCTGAGCCCTGCCACAGGCAGGAATGAATGCTGGGTTCACAAGACCCCAGACAGGTGATCGTCCAACCTCCTCTTGAATATGCCCAAGGTAGGGGCGAGGACCACTTCCCTGGGAAGTTGGTTCCAGATTTTGGCCACCCTAACTGTAAAATATTGCCTTCTGATCTCCAACCTAAACCTATTCTCCATCAGCTTATGACCATTGTTCCTTGTCACCCCAGGTGGTGCTGGGGAGAAAAGAGCTCTGGCTATTTGCTGTTGATCCCCCTTGATAAGTTTGTAGGCAGCCACCAGGTCCCCCCTCAGCCTCCTCTTGCTGAGGCTGAACAGGTTCAGGTCCTTCAATCTCTCCTCATAGGCCCTGTCCTGCTGCCCTATCTCCAAGCGGGTGGCCCTCCTCTGAACCCTCTCCAGGCTGGCCACATCCCTTTTGAAGTGTGGTGCCCAGTACTGGATGCAGTACTCCAACTGCAGCCTGACCAAAGTCGCATATCACTTCTCTGGACCGGCTTGAAATGCACCTTTGGATGCATGTCAAGGTAAGGCTGGCCTTGCTGGCTGCGGTCTGGCATTGGCAGCTCATATTCATCTTAAGTCAATAATGACTCCAAGATCCCTTTCCGCCTCTGTGCTTTCAAGAGGGGAACTCCCCAGCCTGTATGTATGCTGTGGATTCCTTCTCCCAAGGTGCAGCACCCTGCATTTGTCTACGTTGAACCCCATCCTATTCTCGTCTGCCCATTTTTGTAGTCTGTCTAAATCTAGTTGCAGCCTCTCTCTCCCTTCAAGTGTGTC
>NW_005842895.1:191873-220624 GCF_000455745.1 Alligator sinensis
TGAGCATGATCTCCCCTGCAGGCCCCCCACAGATATGCTCCTTGATGATCCTCTCCAAGAGCTTCCCGAGCACTGAGGTGAGGCTTACAGGCTTATAAGAAGGTCCTCCTTCCTCCCCCTCTTAAAAATAGGGACCACATTAGCCAGTTTCCAATCCCCCGGCACCTGGCCAGATGACCATGAATGCTCATACAGCTGGGCCAAAGGCTCCGCGATGACCCCAGCCAGCTCCCTCAACACCCTTGGATGCAGGGCATCTGAACCTGCAGATTTAAAAATGTCTAGCCCTTCCAGAAGATCCCTAACTACATCTGCAGTGACTGAAGGCTTGATAGAGTTATCCCTAAGATTGTCCCTATCTCTGGTAGGTGGGATATCCCAGTCCCTGTTCAGGAAAACAGAGGCAAAGAAACTGTTAAAAATATCAGCTTTCTTGTCTGGCATGGCCACCAGATTACTGTTTGCATCTTGTAGGGGCCCTACATTGCCTGGTGCCCTCTTCTTGCTCCAAATGTACTTGAAAAAGGACTTTTTGTTGTCCTTAATCCTGGACGTTAGCCTGGGCTCCATTCTGCTTTGGTCTTCCTAATAGCCCCCCTACACTCACAAGCCGAGTAGGAGTACTCCTCCTTGGTGATAGCCCCTCCCTTCGACTTGTTGTACACCACCCTTTTAGTCCTCATGCATTCCTGAATGCCCTTGCTGAGCCAAGGGGGTTTCTGAGCACGCTTATCCCCCTTGCTTCTCTCAGGGACTGTTACCCTTTGGGACTGGAGGATCACCCCCTTAAGGTATGACCATCCCTCATGGACTCCCATCTCCTCTATCTTCTGGGCCCTCAGTGCCTCCCCCACTAATCTCCGAAGCTCATTGAAGTTGGCCTTTCTGAAGTCAAGCACTTTAGTCTTGCTATAAGCCCTTGACACCCTGCATTGGATAGTGAATTCCAGCAGGTGATGATCACTATTGTCCAGGTGGTCAAGGACCTGCAGTTCCCTCACCAGGTCATCCCCAGTGGCCAGGACCAGGTCCAGCAAGGCGTTACCCCTAGTGAGGCTGTGCACTTCCTTGATAAGGTGAAGGTCCTGTAATACCGCCAGGAACCTACGCGAGCGGTCAGACCTGGCTGTCTGCTCCTCCCAGCAAATGTCTGCGTAGTTTAGTTCACCCATGACAATAACATCCCTTGACCTAAACACATCCATATGCTGACTGGAGAAGTCTTGGTCTAGCTCTTCCCCCTGGTTGGGTAGTCTGTAGTAGACACCCACTGTAAGGTCCCATTTGCCAGGCCCCCCTTGTAGTTTGACCCATAGTGTCTCTGCCCGACCCTCCTCTAACCCGAAGCTAATCCTTGATGATGTGAGGTGCTCTTTGACGTAGAGCACACCCCCCCCACACATTTCCTCTCTGTCCTGTCTCTTCTATATAGGGTGTACCCCCGAATGCCCACCACCCAGTCATAGGTAGGGTCCCACCAGGTTTCTGTGAGCCCTACTAAGTCTGGGTTCTTACTTGCAATCAGGAGGCATAGTTCCTCCTGCTTACACCCAATACTACGAGCATTCGTGTAGAGGCACCTGAGGCCTCCTGAGGGTGCTCATGCCTTCCTCCCACTCCCAGGACAGTTGTGGAAGCAAGTCCTCCCCCTGGTCCCCGGACATTGATAGGAAGCAAGTCCTCATCTTCTGCAACATTTATAAGACAAAGCCAGTGAATCAGTAACAAAATTAATTTTATCCCTTTTTGCCAAATTATTTTCATTAAAGAGATAACATAATCCAAATCATTTGTTGAATGTTGACTAATTTATAGATAAACTTACTTTTCCCTCCTTAAATGAAAATAAGTCACTATTAAAGAAAAACCGAACAAAATACAAGGCTTCAGTTTGGAAAGATACGTATCTGATGAAACAGCCTTACTGCTGATTTGCTGGTATTTTCTTCTT
Organism: Alligator sinensis; assembly: GCF_000455745.1. Taxonomy (NCBI): domain Eukaryota; kingdom Metazoa; phylum Chordata; order Crocodylia; family Alligatoridae; genus Alligator; species Alligator sinensis. The sequence goes on from NW_005842895.1 coordinate 193,825, forward strand.
CATCTGTGTTTCTGCTGTAGAAGGACATTGCTTCTGAAAGTCCCAGTGCAGGAAATCTCATGCACTTTGGGAAGGCTTCTAGTGTGGCTAGTTATCCGTAAATGTTGCAGTGTGATCCACAGGCTAACTACTAAGGGTGTGTGAAGTGGGCCATCTTTGATTTGGATTTGGCCTGATTCAGGGGACAGTGATTCGATTCGCTGATTTGGATCACTGTCCCAATTCAATTTGGCCAAATCTGAAGATTTGATTCTGATTCAAAGAATCAGCAATTTGGCCATAGACACAGATATATATGTTTTTTTACATACCTTGAGGTACCAGGAGCGGCTTGTGAACACTGGGGCTGGGGGGGGGGTTCCCCCCTGTGCTCCACAGCAGACCTGGAAGTACTTCTGGTCCACTTTGGGGTCCACTGCCAAGCATGTAGAAGTGGGGGTGGGGGGATTAGCTGCAGGGGGACCCTGGGTACCTCCCCAGACCCAGGAGACACCAGTCGCTAAGCCAGGGGATGGGGGGGGGGTTCCCCCCTGTGCTCCACAGCAGACCTGGAAGTACTTCTGGTCCACTTCTGGGCTCACTGCTGAGCATGTGGGCCCTCCCTCCCCGCACTCCTGTGGGATGCTCTATCTGCTCCACCATCTCAGCATTCATGAGCTGCACCTGGTATCTTGAGGTATGTAGAAAAAACATAAAGCTGTCTCTATGGCCAAATCATCACATCTCTCCAGATTGAATTGGAGGCTTCCAATTCAATTTGGAGAGATGAATGGGTTTCCTGATTCAATTTGGATTCAGTGATTTGGCCACTGAATTGGGCTGAATCTCCTCCAAATAAAATCAGCAACCAAAGCTTTGCACAGCCCTACTAACTACCAGATCTTCTGGGTCTGTCTATTCAAGAGATCATATAGAAGGGGTAGCACATAAAGGGCCATCCTGGGGGGGGGGGGTGTGAATCAGGGTGACCACCCCAGGCCCCATGCTTTGGGGGGCCCTGCAGAGCCAGGCAGAGTGGCTGTGGCCACTTCTCACTGCTGCCTGCTTCACATCCAGCTGCTTGGCACACATGTCCCTCCCCTCCTCTACCATCAAATCCACTGCTGGCTTCCTTGCATCTGGGGGTGGGGTCTCACACAGGCTGATTTGCCCCAGGCCCCGCACCCTGCTTGTTAGTGGTTCGGGAATGTGAGAGTTAAGATACACCTGCAAAATAAATCACCATCTCTTGTTTTAATATGAACTGGTTAATTTCCTTTAGTTCTCACCTGCCACAACTTTGATGGAATAAGGTATGGAAATAAACACAGTCCTGAGAGTTGAAGAAGATATTGTGTCTTCGGTTCAACAAAAATAACTCTTCTGCACAACTATTATGTCTCTCTTAGATAACTAACACCTGAGATATATTTAGTTCCATCTCTCTCTGAGAACTCTCAACTCCTTGGTTGCTTGTTCTATTCTCCTCTGCACAGGTCCCAAGAAAATGTTAATTCTATGCCATCTTGTATTTTACTACTGATATAAAAAATGTGGGGTTCTCCTCTCATTGTTAATCTCCATACACTCGCATTCCTTTCTCTTAATTTTAAGTCTATGGGATGAGACCTGATGTCTTCAGGTATCAGACCCACCAACTCAGAGGTCTCCTTTGTTATTTCACTTCAGCTTTCCAGGTAAGTCTCTCTCTAGGACCCTTCTTATATTTCCTTCTCTTTGTCGACTGCTGTCTCTCTCTTGTAGTCTCTCCCTGTTTCTTCTGGGTTGCTTTCTTCCATTTTCCAGAGCTAATTCTAGGTTACTTCCTCTCTAAATCCTTCCCAGCCACCTGCTGCCTCTCTCACAGGGCACTCTCTCCCCCTCCCCCTCAGCCCATGCTGCTCTTTGTTTACATTTTCATCCGGGACTCTCCTCCTCCATCCGGGTATGCCCACCCCTTTCTTTCCTGAGAAACTTGCTAAGGTAAATTTTATGTTTTCCTTCACTCCCCCAGAGTTCTGTGATGGGGTAGACTTGGTGCCCCATCACAGGGAACAATTAACTACAACAAAAAAAATAATGGTGGCATAAATGAGTTGTAAGATGAAAAGGAGTAAAATTAGAGGTGTTTGTCTGGGAAAACCTGATCATCTCCTAATAGCACTGAGAATTGTAATTCCTAACTTGAGGTGGAATGCTGAGATGGCTAAAACCTATCCTTCCTCACTACTATGCCAAAGGTGGGTTACAGAGACTTGACTATAGATTCCTACAAATTCATGTTTAAATTGATGCTTAGAAAAGAAATCAACTCTAGACACTAAGCAGCAGCAGTTTTTGCCTTCACAAATCTGTAAATAAAAGTTGGTATAGACAGTCATAGAGCAAGAGTTTCCATTTTCCAATAAAATCAAATATCATTTAGTCATGTAATCCTTATGGTCCACTTTTATGACTCAGAGGTCCATCTGCCTTTAAAATGAAACTGGTTAGGTACAACAACATTACATAAACCTTCTTGAACTTTTGACTCTATATCCAGTTGTGCTCAGAGGTTTCCCCTGAGCAGCCTCTCTCTATCTTTCAGTTGTCAATGGTCATTATTATTGGCTCTATGTACTAGCAGTAAAACAAGGTGTGTCAGGAACTAGATACACAAAGCACAGCAGTATATAGGTAGCTTCATAAAGCAGAAAATATTATGTTAGAGGAGACTTCATCGGGCTTCTTCTAAGAGAAGCAGAGATTTGCTTAAGCAAAGCTACTACTCCGGCAATCTAAAACAGACTAAGCTGTTTGCCATCAGATTTAATGTCTATTTAATTAGAAAAGAATTGTCTCCTAGCAAAAATGTCAGCTCAAAATACAATCTAAGTTATTTGCTGACAAATACAGAGACAACAGCATGGAATACTACAGACATCCAATGAAATGCAACTTAGCAAAGCATATGGGTTCTGAAAAATGCAAGAATAAAGCATTCACTGCATTAGAAGATATTGACTAGCTTCTGATATGTTGCTCCCTAGACAATTATCGCCCTGTTTCCAACCTCCTCTTTTTGGGAAGGTCACTGAAAGGGTGGTTACTGACAGCTCCAGATGCTTATGTATTCTTGGATTACTGTCAGTCTGGTTTTCATTCTAGGTATAGCACAGAGACTGCTCTTGTGGCCTTAGTCAGCAGTCTTCATTTGGAGATTGACAGGGAAAGCTCTGCCCGGTCAATCTTACTACATCTTTCATTAGCCTCTGAAAACATGACCATGAGTTGCTGATAATGCATTTGTGTAACCTGATGGGTATTTGCAGAATCACTCTTAATTGGTTCCATTCTTTCTTAATAGGGAAGTTCCATCAGGTAGTGAAGGGGGAATATTTCTCATTCCTTCAGGACCTCTTTTACAGGGTGCCTCTATACTCCATATTGTTACCTCTTCTGTTCAATGTACAAGATCATGTAGTGATTTGCAGTGAGGTAGCACCACTATATTGATGATATTCAGAAATACCTCTCTTCCTTATCTGATCCTGGACCCACAGTCCAAGTTCTCACCCATTTCCTAGCTGCAGCTGAATATAACTGGATAGACATGGACATTAGGGCTGGAAGGGACCTCGGAAAATCGAGTCCAGCCCCCTGCCCGAGGGGCAGAAAGACAGCTGGGGTCATAGGATACCAGCAAGATAAGCATCCAAATTTCTCTTGAAGGAGTTCAATGTAGGTGCTTGAACCACCTCTAATGGCAGGCTATTCCAGACCTTGGGGGCTTAGACAGTGAAGAAATTCTTCCTTATGTCCAGCCTAAAATGGTATTGCAGGAGTTTATAACCATTCAACCTTGTCATCCCTTCAAGCATCCTGTTCAACAATCATTCCCTCAAATCCTGGTGAACACCCCTGATAAACTTATAGGTGGCCATATGATTGCCCCTGGCCCTGCGCTTTTCCAGGCTAAAGAGTCCTGTAGCTCTCAGGCTGTCATTGTAAGGTCTGTTTTACTGACCTCTGATCATGCACTTCACTCTCCTCTGGACTCTCTCAAGCTTCTCCACATCCTTTTTGAATTTTGGAGTCCAAAACTGGACCCAGTATTCCAGCCTTACCAAGGCTGAGTAAAATGGGAGAATGACATCCTGGGATTTGCTTGAGAAGCATCTATGAATGTAAGTCAGTGTTTTGCTTGCTTTACTAGCCACAGCATCACATTGAAGGCTCATATTCATCTTGTGGTCAATCATGACCCCCAAGTCCCTTTCATCCATAGTGCTAGCCAGCGTAGCACTGCCGAGCCTATAAGGATGCTACAGGTTTTTCCTCCCAAGGTGGAGAAACTTACATTTTGCGGTGTTAAACACCATCAGGTTATCTTCCGCCCATTTCCTGAGCGTGTCAAGGTCAGCCTGGATTACCCTCCTGTCCTCAGTCATGAATGCTTTACCCCAGAGTTTGGTATCATTGGTAAACTTGCCCACTCCGCAACTGACTCCAATGTCTGCATCATTAATCAAGATGTTGAACAATATAGGTCCAAGGACAGAGCTTTGGGGCCCACACTGGTCACAGGGCACCATGATGACTGACTTCTGTCAACCACCACCTCTGGGTCTGACCACGGAGCCAATTTCCCAGCCAGTGGATTGTGGTGGACCCAAGGCCACAGTTGGCCAGTTCTGCCAAGAGGTGATCATGGGATACCAGATCGAAGGCTTTTTTGAAGTCAAGATATGTGACATGAATCTTCTCTCCTTTGTCCAGGTGACAGGTCACCTGGTTGTAAAAGGAAATAAGATTGGTCAAGCAAGACCTACGCAGAACAAACCCATGCTAGCTATCCCTCAGGATGTTGTCGTTGGCCAGTCCAATAAGCATGGCCTCTTTAATAATCTTTTCTAAGACCTTCCCCAGGATAGAGGTCAGGCTGATGGACCTGTAGTTTGCCAGATCCCCTTTCCTCTCTTTCTTGAAGATAGGAACCACATTGGCCTTCTTCCAGTCTTTGGGCACTTCACCAGAGTGCCAGGAGTTCTCGAAGGTCTGTGCCAAGTGCTGGGCTTGGGGCTGGGCTATGATGCTAGCAAGCTCCTTGAGTACCCTGGGGTGTAGATTGTCAGGGCCAGCTGACTTGAAGTTGCCCAGCCTCTCAAGGTGTTCCTACACAAGATCAGCATTGATGGAGGGCAAGGAATATCTCTCACCCGGGCCTTCCTGTCCTGTAATGGGCAGGGTTGTCCTTTGGGACTGATGAAAGACTGACGCAAAGTACCCATTTAATAGGTTGGCTTTTTCCTGGGTGCCAGTTGTCAGTTGCCCCATCTCATTTAGCAGCGGTCCAACATTGCCTTTGCTTTTCCTCCGGCTCCCCACATATCTAAAAAAGGACTTTTTATTGTACTTGATACTTGTAGCTATTTGGAGTTCTGTCACAGCCTTGGTTTTCTTGGTTCACTCCCTGCAGGTCCGGACCAGTGTGGAATATTCCTTCTTGGAGGTGGATCCCATCCTCCATCCTTTGTAGGCCTTTCTTTTTAGCTACGGGAGGTCCACTAGTTCCCTGGAGAGCCAAGGGGGCTGCTGTGCCCTTTTGCTTCCTTTCCTCTGAAATGAAACAGTATTAGCTTGTGCATCAAGGATCTTTCCCTTCAGGAGCAACCACTCTTCCTGAACTCCCCTCTCTTTGGGGTCATGGTCCCTTAGGGCCTCACTGGCAAACCTCCTGAGCTTGTCAAAGTCAACTTGCCTGAAGTTGAGAACTTCTGTATTGCTGACTGACTTGCCAGGTTTACAGTTGTTAGTGAAGGTGATCAGCTCGTGGTTGCTTTCACCCAGCTTCCCATCGATCATTAGGTTGCTGATTAGGTTGTCCCTGGTTGCCAGTACCAGGTTGAGCAGCACTTTACCTCTCGTTGGCCCACAGAATTCTTGTGTCTGATAGAGGTCATCCACACACAATAGGAAGTTTTGTGACCACTTGGATTTAGCTAAGTGCTCTTCCCATGAGAAGTCTGGGTACTTGAAGTCTCCCATGACAACCATGGACTGGGACCATGTGGCCTCAGCCAATTCCCTGGCGAACTCCTGGTCAAGCTCTTGACTTTGGGTGGGAGGTCTGTAGTAGACTCCCACCATCGTGTCCCCTGTGCCATGTTCCCCATGGATTTAAACCCAGAGGGTCTCCAGTCATCCATCCTGGTTGCCAATATCAGCTTGAAGGGATGCATAGCTCTCCTGGACATAGAGAGCTATGTCCCCACCCCTTTTGTCTAATCGATCTTTCTTGTACAGGGTATAGCCATTTATACCCATGGTCCAGTCATGGATAGAGTCCCACCAGGTCTCTGTTATCCCTATGACATCATAATTATTTGTGTTAAGCGGGAGGACATGTTCCTCCTGTTTATTTCCCAAGCTCCTGACAATTGTGTACAGGCAGGCAAGTGTCCCCTTGGGGGTCCTTGCCTTGCCCACAGATTGTTCCAGAGCTGGGGCAGGGGTGGGATCCCATAAGTGCTTTGGTCTGATGGCTCTTCAAGGGTTGCTCAGTGGGCCAGCAGTGGATGTAGTCCCATTTTCCCCTAGCAGGCTTAGTTTAAAGCCTGGTGGAGCAGATTAGCCAGTGTGGTTGAGAAGAGCCTCCTCCCCAGCAGAGAGAAGTGGAGCCTGTCACTTCCCAGCAACTTGCTGCCTCTTTCACCAAAGAGTGGACTGTGGTCATGGAAACCAAAGCCTTCCCTATGTCAACAGTGCTGCAGTCTTTGGTTAACTGCCTGGATCCTCCTCTCCCTCCTCAGCCCATAGCCTGAGACGGGGAGGATTGAAGAAAACACCACCTGTGCCCCTAGACCCTTTAGCCCCACTCCCAAATCCCTGTAGCACCTCATGACCTGGCTGGGAGTGCTCTGAGCTGTGTCATTGGTGCCCACATGGATGAAAAGCATGGGATAGTGGTCAGTGGTCTGGAGGAGTTTAGGGATCTTCTCTGCAATGTCTTGGATGCAGGCTCCTTGGAAGCAGCAGACTTCCCGGGCTAACGGGTCAGGGCAGTAGATTGCCCCCTCAGTCCTCCTCAGGATGGAGTCTCTGATGACAAACACTTTGCATTTTGTCTTGGGGAGAGCGGGAGTGGTAGCTACAGTAGAGCCCATGTTGCCTGTGAGAGCTAGCAACTCAGCAGGCTCTGCTGGGGTTGCAAGAGGTTCTGTTGCATAGCTCCAGTGGGGCAGGGGCCTTGGTGCAGTGGGCCTTGAGGCCCTTGACCACCTTGGTCCATCCCCTTGGCTGGACAGAATGGGAGGTCCCTGAGTCCTCCCTTGTCCTGGAGGGAGACGGTGGTCTATCCTCCACCTCCTAGGGAAGAAGGGCCTGGCAGTAGTAGTCTATTTCCTATTCACAGTCCCTGATGGCATGCTGTCTCTGGATTGTGGCCTGGAACTCCTCCAGCTGGCATGTCAGAGACCCCATTAAAGAGCAGACCCAACAAGGGGAGGTGGCCATGCTCCTGGGCCCCAGAGCCTGAAAAAGTGACAGGCAGGCCTTGCAGCTGAGAGCTAGAGGCTCTGCCTGCATGGAGCCTGGAACCATGGGCTCCATCTGGGCGGAGGTCTCTGAGGTGCTGGGGGGGGGTGGGGCACAGGCCCTGAGGGGATCCTTGGGGTGTGTTGCATGCTCATCCACAGCATGCCACTGGTAGGTCGGCTACGGCTGGGAATGCCTACCTAAGACGGCTCACAGGCAGGGCCTTGGGCCCTCCCTCAGACCCTCCTGTGCAAACTCACGTGCTGGGCAGACAAGTGCACTTGTTTGCGCAGCCTGTTCGTGAGGCTTCTGTCATGTGGATCCATGGGGGGCTGGGCGAAGTAGGGGCTGGGTGGGCGAGACCCTCCTCGGTCTACTCAGCCACCTCCCCTCACAGTCTGTGGTTAACCCCCTCCCACCATGGGACTCATTTACTTATGGCTGAGCTGGAGGTTGGTGGGGTGCTCCGCGGCTGCTGGGGGTCACTGGGGGGCTTTGGGGGAGTGGGGACGCAGTGGGCTTTCACCCATGGTATGCTGTTCCCTGTTAGGGGGGACCCAACTCAGGCTAGGGGTGACCCACCGGAGAGGGACTGGTAAGTACCCTCTCCACTTCACTTCTCTCTCTCTGGAGGGGCTGGGCCAAGTAGGGGCTGGCGGGGGGCGGGACCCTCCTCGGCTCACTCAGCCACCTCCTCCCACTGTTTGGGGTTAACCCCCTGCCATCATGAGCCCTCCCTACTTTCTGCTGTGCTGGAGGTCACCAGGGGGCTTTGGGGGAGCAGGTCACAGTGGGCTTTCACCCACACATCTGTCACTGCTCCCAGAGCTTGTATGGGTGATTGCAGTTGAGTATGATTGGATGTGTTTCTAGACTCCTCTCCCATCCTTCCAAACAACAAGATTGCACCACAAGAATAGCAGTCAGGGCATTTTAAGTCCCAAAAGCACGTAATAATTCCACATCCCTCAACTTTCCCTCCCAGCTCTGAGGCTTTCACCATTGCTGCATACCCAGGGGCAAGGAGAGCTATAGAGACACTCTAGCTCAGTTTCATGGGAGCCAAACTTAGCCTGGAATAGTGGCAGTGTTGACTGGTGGTTTGGTTTGCTTTTGCCATGCCTAGTCCTAGGTTGGCAGAAAATACCTAGGGGGGACCAGACAGGGATGGGGGACCCACCTGTCCACTGCCATGGCTGCTACTGTTCTGGGCTGAGCCAAGGCCCAGTGCAGCCTGGCTACAGTTGGGCAGGATCTCCCCTCAACCCTGGAACAGCAGCAGGTGGGGAATGGGAGGGGAGGGGATGAAGGATAGAGGAGGAGATGTGCTTATGAGCATGGAGGGACAGGGAGAGGAGAATTTTTACCTTCTTCAGGGACATAAAGTCCCCAACTGCTACTTCTGGTGTGTGGTCAGAAAGGAGGGTGTGGCTGTACCACTGCAATCCCTCTGGATCTGCCCCTGAACCCACCATCCAATTGGGGTGGGTTGCCAGAAAGCATTACTTCAGTGTTCCAGAGTTTGCACTGATTCCTAATGCTTTCAAGGCACAAATCAGATACTGACTTTGACCCATAAGATCCTATATCTGGCTCCCATATGCGTACAGGGCTCCCATTTCTCTTATGTTCCATCATAATGCCTAAAGACAGCCAAGACAAATCTCTAGCAAGTAACATCTGTGCACCAGATTTGCTTGGTAAAAAGGAAATTAACAAGTAAGGTTAAGTTGTGGTATTCATAGTTTCATAGTAGTTTGGGGTCAAAAGGCACCTGAACAGATCATCTAATCTGACTCCCCACCCCCTCACCACCTAATAGGAGCATGTGCTGGGATCACAGAACCCCAGACAGGTGTTCCTCCAACTTCTTTTTTAATTTACCCAAGGTAGGAGCGAGGACCACTTCCCTAGAAAATTGGTTCCAGATCCTAGCCACCCTAACAATGAAATAGCTCCTCCTAATCTCTAACCTGATCCTATTCTCCAGCAGCTTCTGGCCATTGTTTCTCATCACCCCAGGTGCTGCTGGGGGAAATAGGGCCCTTTCTATTTGCTGCTGATCTCCCCTAATGAGTTTGTAGGCAGCCACCAAATCCCCCCTCAGCCTCCTCTTGCTGAGGCTGAACAGGTTCAGGTCCCTCAGCCTCTCCTCATAGGGCCTGCCCTGTTGCCCTCCAACCAAGCGGGTGGCCCTCCTCTGAACCCTCTCAAGGCAGGCCACATCCTTCTTAAAGTGTGGTGCCCAGAACTGGACGCAGGACTCCAATTGTGTCCTGACCAATGTCGCATAGAGGGGAAGTATCGCCTCTCTGGACCAGCTTTCGATGCATCTTTGGATGCACAACAAAGTGCGGTTGGCTTTGCTGGCTGCAGTCTGGCATTGGCGGCTCACGTTGTTGTTGTTGTATTTTTTGGATCATTTTCACTAAATATCTTATATTGTTATAAGTTACTTTAAGCTATTTATATGTTATTTTGTGCTGTCCTGAGCCTTTTTTTGAGTACTGAATTTATAACTAATAAATAACTAAAGTAGATTATACAAGAAAAAAGCATGTTTCCCTAACTTGAAACCATAATGTATACCTGGTGGCATAAATCAATTTATTAGTCTTTGTTTCTGGGCATTAATACTGATTAATATTAATGAAAGTTAAGTGTCAATCATAAATAATGTGTGTGACCCTGCTTAGGTTCTATATGTTCTGTTAAGGTAAGGTTACATTTTCCTTCTCTGTGTAGTCTCATTAGCATGAACATTCAGAGGCGTGGGGATTACTTGTGCCTGTTTTTACTGCTTGTGAGAAAAGTGTGTAAATGTAAAGGGCCAGGTGAATTAGGTATTTGTGTTCATCGGCCCTTCCTTCCAGAACTGTGGAGTTTATAAGTTACAATGTCCCTGAAGAATTTCCTTCCACTCCCTGTTCCTCCATGCTTGTGTCACTGGTTGGTCAACTCTCACTGTGATCTGTTCAGAGGTCAGCAGTCAGATAGTATTTGGATCCAGAGTGGAGAAAATGTGCACAGGAAGCAAGAGAGCCTCCAGTCAGATGTTACTCTTTAGATACCATTTCAGTTAGCTATCAATCCTCAAAATGAAAGTATCTATGGGGAAAAGTCTTTATAGTAGGTCTAGATAATAACCTGTCACCCACTAGTAGCTGAAAGAGCTAAAATCCCTGAGCCTACTCTTGAGGAGGTCAGTGCCCAGAAGAGCTGGAGTTGAAAAGGAATTTTAGCAACCTCCAGTGGTGACAAGGAGCAGCAAGCCCCAGTGACAGTGTAGTGGCAAGCAGTTATAAGGAGCAGTGGTAAACTCTGGTGCAGGCCTCCCTGCACTTGACATATTGGCTGGCATGGGTAGTAGAGCCTCCAACAGTAATTCTAGATAGTCCAAGAATACTGGGTGTGACAGGGGGCAAGACTAGGGCCAAGTCTTGAGTCAGCCTGCCCATCTGTCTCTAAGGGGATGTCTGCCCAGTCTTGTCTGCCATGACTTTTCTGTTCTCATAACTGGTGGAAAATGCAGGAGAGTACTCATTACAGGCCCGAATGCTGGGGGCACTATCCACTGCTCCAAACCTCCTCTATACCGTGGTCCATGCCTTGCAGATGGAATCTCAGTTCTTAACATCTCTGGCCCCACACTGGACCCCATAACACTCTATTCTTTACCCCAACTATATCCCTTCCAATCAGGCGGCCTACTCCACCTTCGTTCTGGGCTGCCAAACTCCTTGTACTCTTCTATATCTTAGGTGTGTCCCCACCCCAGGACCTTTGACCACACAGGCCCTAGCCTCACTCCCAAGGCTAGTTGGAACCCCAGGCCCCTGGCTCTGGGTATCCCTCATGGTAGGCACCTGGCATTTTTTACCCTTCTGGTCCTGGCCCCAGCATTGACCAGTAGAGGATGCCTCAAGTAAGGCTTCTGAGCAACTAGCCCACACTGTCTTACATGGGTCCACCTTGTCAGGCCCTACTACTTGGTTACCCACCTGGCTGTGGGGGGCTGGGGTTATTAAGACACCCTGACTAGCCTTTCACTGGGTTGGTAACTGGCCTGTCATTTCTTGGGGGCTGTCTCATCACAAACAGACCCACCAGAACACCCATTCCTGGCAGGGTGCAGTTTTAGATAATGCCCAGGACCAAGAGCCCCCTACTCTGACCTGCCAGATATTTCATGCAGCAGTTCAGCCAGACAGTGTTTCTGCGAAGCTGCCAGCAGCAAACTGCCGTGATTATATAGCTGGCCTGTGTTTTAAAGTGGCCACTGCAATCAGGCACCTGCTGGCGACCTGACTCAGCCCTTACAGTGGAAAGCACTACAAGTGCATTGTTACACTGGGATAGGTAGTAGCTGCTTTGGGGTTTTTTTGGCACCCATTCCTGCATGCTCCCCTGCATCCAAGCCCCAGACCCCAGCTGGGTTTTGCCTGGAGGGGGTAGCCTCTCCTTACCCACCCCCACTATAGACTGGGCTACATCCCCAGCTGGACTTGCCCCTATCCCCATCCCTTGTCAGCCAGCCCTCACTGCTCCATCTACACAAAACCTGCTGGGATGATGGGGGACTGTGATTTAGCTTGAACCAGGAAGGGGTCTGGGAGAAAAGTTTCATACACTGCTTAGTGGTCACACCCAGAGAGTGGTAGTAGACAGGTAAGTATCAACCTGGACCCTTGGATCCTCTTAAGTTGATCAACATCCTTCTTCAAGTACGATGTATTCTAACTGTGATCTGACCAATGCCTCATAGAGGGGAAGTATCACCTCCTTCATTCTATTTGTTCTATTTGTCATGCATCTGCTGATGCATGATGAAGTGAGGTTAGCTTTGCTGATGATTTCATGACACTGATGACTCATGTTCATCTTGGAGTCCATTATGACTCTGAGATCCCTTTCTGCTTCTGTGCTGCTGAGAGGGTCCCTTCCCAGCCAGTAGGTGCGCTGGGTATTTTTGCATCCTAGGTACAGCACTCTGCACTTGTCCTTGTTGTACTGCATCCTATTGTGCACTGCCCACTTTTCTAACCTGTCCAGGTCTGCCTATAATCATTCCCTACCCTCTGGAGTGTGCACTTCACCCCACAATTTAGTATCAGGGACCCCACTACCCACATCCTTCCAGGTTGATACCAACCTGTCTACTACCACTCTCTGGGTGCAACCGTTAAGCCAATTTGCCAGCCATCAGAAGGTGTAAACATCTGTCATATCCTCTTAATTTATTTATGAGAATGGGATGAGATACTGTATCGAAGACCTTGCTAAAATCCAAGAAAACAACATCCACCTCTGCTCCTGCATCTAAGCATTTTGTGACCCTGTCATAAAATGAAACCAGATTGGTCAGGAATGATCTACCTGCTCTGAATCCATGCTAGTTTCCCTGCTACATTATTTTTCCCACTGGACTCCCACAAATATGATCCTTCATAATCTTTTATATTGTAATATTCAAAGACCTTTCCAAGGATAGAGGTGACATTAACTGACTTATAATTAATCAGATCCTCTTTCCTCCCCTTCTTTAAAATAGGGACCACACTGGCCCTTTTCCAGTCCTCCAGGACCTGACCCCAGTGCCATGAGTGCTCAAAGAGCCATGCCCGTGCTTCTGCTATAATACCAGCCAATTCCTTCAGTACCCTCGGATGCAGCTCATCCAGGCCTGCTGACTTAAATGCATCCAGCCCATCCAAGTGACTCTTCACCAAGTCAGCATCAAGAGTTGGTAGGCTGTTGTCCCTCTGATACCCATCTAAGAACCCATTAGACTTGTCTTGATCCTTGTTCAGGAACAGTGAGGCAAAAAAAAAACAAACTCATTGAAGAGCTCAGCCTTGTCCCCCCTGTCTGTCACTAATTGCTCCTGCTTGTTGAGTAGAGGTCCTATGCTGCCCTACACCTTCCTTTTACTCCCAACATACCTAAAAATGAGTTTTTGTTGTCTTTAATTTCTGTTGCCAGCTTCAGTTCCATAGTTGCTTTGGCTTCTCTAACTGCCTTCCTGCAAGTGTGGGCCAAGTATGTATATTCCTCCTTGGTAGCTCCCCCTGCTTCCACTGCCTATATGCCTGTTTTTCTGCCCTTAGCCTTCCCTGGATTTCTCTGTTTAGTCAAGGAAGTTTGTGGGCTCCTTTCCCCACTTTCCTTTGCAATGGGATTGTCTCCCTCTGCACCTGAAGGATCACTTCCTTAGGAACAACCACCCTTCCTGGACTCCCATCTAACCAATACTCCTACCCTGCAGTGCATCGTTGACTAAACTCCTGAGTACAATGGAGTTAGCTTTCCTAAAGTCAAGCACTTCCACCCTACTAGTTATCTTTCCCTTAAGTGGACATTAAGCAGGCATCAATCAAAGCCATGTTTACTATATTAGCAGGATTGCATTTTATTTATTAATGAACCTAATTTGTGGTAGGTTTTTCAATAACACTTTGGCAAACAGTCTCTATACAATGTAGGATTTTCTCAAATATAATCTTGAAGAGCATTTGATTGTTTATACAGAAAATGGTAAATATTTAAATGGTGCATAAGAATTAGGAACATACAATAATTTTCATTAAAAGTTAATAGGCTCTGTGAGCATCTATAATGCATATTGTAAGTTTGAGTGGGGAAAGGGGTGATTTGGTGTTTCCAAATATTTGCATCTATCCACTAAACAAGCTTTAGTTGTTTTTTAAATATTTAAACTATGCAAGTGCTATAAATCAGTATAGATTTACTGAAGTTAGTGGAGAAATAACTTATAGGCTATATACAGACAGTAAAAAAGCCCAAGGCTGAACCGATTCAGTCTTTGAAGGTTAGTTTAAACTTCACAGATTAAATTGAAACAGAAGTGAACAAACATTTACCTTTGATTCAGGAAATGCAGCCACATGCCCACAGTGGCTCAGGCCAGAAGCTGGGGGACACTACAGTGGCTGTGTGTTCACTTTCTCTTTCTCCTGTGGCTCCCCCCGCCCCCGCCATGGCTGCCCCACCTGGCCCCAGTTCCTTCTTAAAAACCAAAACCAAAAGATCCCACTTACCAGTTGCTGCACTAGCTGTCAGAGCTTCTGGGGGTTCATGCCAAATCCCCCCACACAGCATGGGGCAGTGGGAGGCAGTTGGGGGCAGTGGGAATCACCCCCCACCTGGCAGGAGCTGGTGAGTTGGGGCTTTTTTTTTTAAAGAGCTGAAAGCTGGGGGGTGTGGGGCAGCCATGAGGAGGGCTGGGGGAGAGATCAGGGTTTAGGGGACTCATGGCAGAGCCCCCTACACAGTATGGGGCAGCAGGGATTCCTGCCTGCTTGGCAGCAGCTGGTGAATGGGGGCTTTCTTTTTCAAAGAGCTCAGAGCAGGGGCCAGGCAGGGCAGTCATTGATGGGGATGGGAGAGCGGGTGGGGGATGGGGCCTGTACGTTTCAGAGATTCAGCTGCTTTGGCTGTGGCCGAATCTCTGAATCAGATTTGGCCAAATCTGTTTGGGACAGTGATTTGAATCACCAAATTGAATCACTGTCCCCCAAATCATCTGAATCCAAAGTGAATACTAGCCACTTTGCACAGGCCTAATAGTCATCCTAGAATTCAGGTAGTCTCTCCATTTTGCAGATGGGGAACTGAGATACAAAAGTTATGTTTATATGGCCTCTGGAGTGAACCCAGGAGCACTGCCAAAGGATATTCCTGCTCATATATATCTACTCTATGTGCTCTAGCCAACACATTAGGCAAACTAGATGGATCAGGCTTGCGCCTAGGCAGTTCTGAATGCATACCCTTAAATAGTGGAAACTTGGTTATAGTACTAGGGATGAGTATGAGTATTTCACAGGTTGCAGGGAGAAAATTTGAAAGGCCAAAGAACAATTTGAGATGCAGCTGGCAAGGAACATAACAGGAAATAAATAAGGGATTCCATATATATGCCAAAAATAAGAGGAAGACCAGAGAAAACATAGACCCCTCATGGAATGTGGAATACAATCTAGTTACAGATAATGAAGAGAAGGCTGAAGTACTTAATGCCTTTTTTTACTTCAGTTTTCACAAACAGGTGCAGCTATTAACTGATGAGTACAGTTGGCAGCAGAGATAGGGAAAAAGACAAACAGAATATAATACAGACAGAACCCGTTTGGGATTACTTGAAGAAAGAAGATGCTTTCAAGTCAGGGGAACTGGATGGGATATACCCAAAAGTACTAAAAGAATTGGCTGAAGTAATTTCAGAGCATTGGTTATCATTTTTGAGCACTCATGGAGGTTGGGTGAGGTCCCAGATGACTGGTAAAACACAAATGCAGAGCCCATCTGTAAGAAAGATAAGAAGGAGGACCTGGGGAACTACAAAACAGTCAGTCTGACCTTGATACTGGAAAAGATCATGGAGCAGGTCCTCAAGGAATCTATTGTGAAGCACCTAGAGGAGAAGAAGCTGATCAGAAAAAGCCAGCATGGATTCACCAAGAACAAAGCATGCCTTACAAACCTGATTTCCTTCTATGATAAGAGGACAGGTTCTGTGTTTGAGAGGAGAGTAGTGGATATGGTACACCTTGACTTTATCTAGTCTATTGATATGGTTTTCCAGGAAATTCTCATTAGCAACCTAAGGAAATACAGGCTAGATAATGTTAGGGTGACTGTATTTGGATCTTGGGGAGCATTAGATTTTCAGCTGAATACAAGGCTGTAACCTGTGGCCTAGCAGAGCTGCTAACCACAAGACAGAATGATATATTAAAAGTATTATTGCAAGATGCTTAGGCAAGCATTTTATTAACAATATAGTAGTGTTGTAAGATATATATCTCATTATGTATCGTTAGGAGATCAAGCAGATTTTGCTTATGAATGCTTATGCTAAGCGAGCCCTTTGCTTATGCTAAGTAACTGTGATGGATTAGCTGGCAGTGACTTAGCCCAGGGGTTTTGAAAGGGTAAAAGATGATTGGAGGACTTGGGATTCCCTTTCCTTACCAATCAGGCCCCAGAGACTCACCCTCCATGTCCCCTGATTGGCCCCTTGGGTCACCTGGAGGGGGATAAAAAGGGGCAGCGCAGCTGACTCAGGGGAGACCAGTGAGGGACCACACGGAAAGAAATTCAAAGAGCTGGGCCAGTGGGGTGGGAGCAGTTGCCCCAGAAGAGCCTGAAGGTGTGGGACCTGCAGGCAGCAGTTGGGCCTTCAGCAGAGTGCCATACGGCTGGCAGGGGAGGCTCTCCGCTGGGCTCCAGGATCCCTTATGAGAGGCTGTGGCCAGCAGGAGAGTCTCCCCAGTTTCAGCAAGGATCTGAGCAGTGACCTGAGAGGTTCCCAGATCTGCTTCCAGCTCCTCCAATAAGAGGTCAGGCAGCTTGATGTGCAGCTGGGGCTCTTGGAAGGTTAAGTTCCCTAGCAGTGTGGTGTGGTATCAGCACTGGTGACTGTGTGGTAGAGTTTTTGCCTACCATGTGGGAGATCTGAGTTCAAATCCCAGCTTGGGTGACTTGGGGTGAGTGAGCTACCAGGGAGAAATTCTTCTTGCAGTGGAAAGGGGCCATTGTGTTTTCCCCCTTTTTCCCCCTCCAGGTACCTAGGCCCTATATTCCTTGTCATTTGACATTTTGTATTTTGTGCCTTTTATATTTCACCAACTGGTATTGTTTGTTCTGCTGTTTGTGTTTTACATTTTGGTTAACCCTGTCTTTTGTCTACTGGATAACTATGTCTATGATTGTAAGTGTCTAACCTTTGTTGAATCCTGCCCTCTTGGGGCATTGTAGTGTCCCCTATTCCCCCTGGTTTATACTGGTTATGTTCCCAGTATTGTTCTTTCATTAAAAGCCATATGGTTAAGTCCCCATTGGTGGTCTGGCTCTGCTCTATAGGGGGAGGAGTGTCCCTACACCTCCCACAGCGCTTGTGAACCTGCTTTGATCCCTTCAATTAGAGAGGGGGTACCTCTTGGAGTACCGCCCAGGTTACATAAACATCTTAACTGTGTCAACCATTTTCAAGTGAGTCTGTGTGCTGTGAATGAGGTGAAGTCTTAGGAATGTGGAAGATAATACAACCTGAGCTGAAAAACAGACCGGAATGTGAGGGACAAGACATAACTGGTAATGGAATCCAAAATAAACATATGCAAAAAGGTGAATGGTAATTGGTGAAGAGGCTTCCAGAAGCTTCCAAGTTTTGGTCGAAGTCTGCCCAGTGACTGAAGAAGCTGGGTTCAGGGTCTTAGATATATGCTCATAGCAAAAAGACATGTAAATAAGTGAAATACAAAGGTAATTCCATGCTAATGAAACAAACAGTAAACAGAGGTGGAACTTGAGTTAGGAGGGGATATGGGTGGAACAAAGGAGGGACAAAGGTGGAGTAAATGTTAATGAGCATGAACCAACGTGTATAAATGGGGGAAAAAAAACTAATGTTCACTGCAGGTCTCCAAATATTATTGTTGGAGCTGGCCCAAAGCTGTCTCCATTTTGAACAAAGCTGTTGTGAGAAATGTGTGCTGGTGTTTGCTCCCTGCTTGCTCTCTGAGCAATGGGATTTCTGAGCAATTGGATTGTCATCTCCATAGTCGTTGGACATCACATGGAGTCTGGGTCTAACAGATAAAAGTACTGTAGTGTGGATTCATAATTGCTGGAATCATCATACTGAGCAAGTAATCTTCAATGGCTTCATGTCTACTTGGGAGGAGATATAAAGTGTGGCTCCCCAAGGGTCTGTCCAATGTCTGGTATTGTTCAACATCTTCATTAATGATTGGGTTTAGTGCATGGATAGACAGGAGAAATGGTGCACAAATAATCAAACGAGATTCAACAGAGATAAGTGTAAAGTCCTGCACTTGGGACAGAATAACTGCATACACAAATACAGACTGGGAAATGATTGACTAGGTTGTGGTATTGAAGAGAAGGACTTGCTGGTGATAGTGGACCGTAAGCTGATTATGAGCCAACAGTGTGCTTTTGTTGCAAAAAAAAGCAAGCAGCATACTGGGTTCTATCAACAGTTGTTTTAGTTTAAAATCAAGAGAAGTGATTCTTCCACAGTATTCAGCACTGATGAGTCCTTACTTGGAGTAGTGTGTCCAGTTTTGGGTACCAAACTTGAAGAAAGATGTGGAAAGATAAGAAAGAGTCCATCACATAGTGACAAAAGTTATTAGGGGCCTGGGAGACAAGACCTATGAGGAAAGGCTGAAAGAGATAGTGTTATTTAGTCTGCAGAGGAGAAGACTATGGTAGGATTTGATAGCAGTCTTCAAATACCTGATTTGGTGATTAGGACAGAATCGGGCTTTTCTCTGTGGCTGTAGGGAATGGAACTAGGAGCAATGGACTCAAGCTGCAGTAGGGGAAATTTAGGTTGGAGATTAGTAAGAACTTTCTGAATACAAGGATGGTCAATCATTGGAACAGGACTAACTAGAGAGGTTCTAGAATCTCTATCCTTGGAAACTTTCAAAAGCAGGTTAGACAGATGCTTGGCTGGAATGGTTTTGCCAGGGATAATCCTGCTTTGAGCAGAGGTCTGGACTAGATGATTGTGTGAGGTCCTTTCCAGTCCTACTTTCCTATGAATTCCTATGAATTTTTCCTGTCTGGAAAGCCTGAGCATGGTGTTGTGGGGCAAGTTCCTAAACTCTGTGCCTAATTTGCAGGTGACTAATCTCTTGATGGCAGCCCTGGGCTTTCTTCTGAGGTCATATAGAAAGAAATTAGAAGTGAAGGTGTCTTCAAATTCAGAACATGTAGGTCTTAGACTGTTCTCCCTTCCACGTTAATGCTAATGATACCTACTTTTTATCAAATAAAAAATAAACAACATCACACCATATGCTTTTCCTAAATCTATATATAGAAACCCAAGACTTACTCAAAATCTTGATGTATTCTACATTTGAATAAATAAGAATGATACTTGCTAAAGTTGAATGACATAGTAACAAAATCAAAATAATATAAATATTGTTAACACTGAGCACATCTACATGAGAGATTTAGGGTACCTATACACATGCAGTGAGACTGCTCTGATGCATTGTAATTACAGCACAATGAGGGTGTTCCAATGTGCTGTAATTACAGCTCATCAGAGCAGACTTGATTAATTGAGCATGATTAACATGCTCCAGCAGACTCCAGTGTCATGTGTATCAGCACCCCCATGCTGAAAAATGTTGCAGGGGTGCTTTAACTAAAGCTTGTTCAATGCCCCCACCCCCCACTGCTCCCATACCATGTGTATAAACTCTATTAATGTGCAGTAGACCCATTTTATTGCACAATAGTGTATCACAGCAAAAGCCGTACTAATGTGTTAATGCACCGTAGAATTAGTATACTGCTTATTAAGCATCATGAAAAGACTGCCTCTCTTAGCTACTTTGCAGTAGCACCAGCTGTAAATTTATGTAGTACCTCATATTAGAGGTACTAAACTTAATGCACAGTAGCAAAGGCGCATTAATGCACATGTAGTTGCACCCAGTATTCCTTAGATTATTTTGTCCAGATCTCTTTATTACAGGGCACAAAAAGTAAACCCGTCCTATCATGATGCTACTGTTAATACTGTATGAAAATCTGAAAAATAATTTTAGATTATCATCTTACTGTCTAAGCAATTGCATAGGCAACAGAAGTTTTATGCAATTGAAGGATATGGACCAAATTTAATACTAAAGCCTTACCATTTCTTTTTCATTTGAATAGTCTAAGGAGATAATAGTCTTCTAAAGTTGTCTAAGAGAATTTTAAGTTATTACTTTCTTCCACTTTGGCTTACCTTGGCTCACAGGTTTGATATTATCTGTAAATTCCACTATTCTTTCTCTGAAGTCAATGCAATATAAAAACAAAACCCATCATTTTGTCTGTGAATGGGATTCTATTTTCTTCCTCTCTCCTAAACTGTTTCCCCCTTACAAGCTCCTTGTTCCTCACCACCTGTGCTTATTTTGTTTAGCATCTACGCAATAACCAAAACTCAAATCGGCTTCATGATTTCTGAATGTACAGATTACTCGCTTGTGGCAATCTAGAGTCTTGTTAACTGGTATAAAATGGAATCTCTCTATCACACTCAATCTAGCTTCTTCACTCTCTCTTCAATACCATTAGAGTATCTGTTTTTCAGGGATTGCTACACAACAGTAAATCCCAGAAATATGAGTGGATAAGCATTTTTGTTTTCCATCCTAAGTGCACAGGTACTATGATCATAGGGACCTTGTGAGGAAAAGACTTACAATGTTGCAAGGGAACATACTGCATGGTCATTGAAAAAAAAAATTGTATACAATTCAGTAACACTGAAGAAATCATGGATCCTGAGCTGCACATATAACTGTACTCTTCAACACAAAAGCAGAACTCAGATGTCTCAATGGTGGATATACTACTTCCTACATAAGAGGAATGCTGGATATACCCACTGCCTCTTTTTGCCCTCCCATACCCCACCCCATAAATATTACCAAGAAAATATAACAGAACCTACAACTCTACTATATTTCAGGTTGAGTCACCAACATTTATAGGAAACTGCAGTAAGGGTACATACAGGTGTTTAAAAAGCTGGGGAAAAAATCAGTTTAAGTTACAGTTTATTTGAGTGATCTAGTTTAGATTGAGAGTGAACAGTACAGACATTCACTCTTCCAGGGAGGGGACACATAGGCAGCCTGTACTGGCAGAGGCCTGCAGTGCAGGGGTACTCCAGTATGCCTCCCAGTGTGCCCTCCAGGCTTCCTGACTGGCTGCCAGGCATGGACAACCATTCCCCCACGTCCCAGCTGCTTCACCATGGACTGTCCCCTTAGCCCTGCTCTGAGGCTTCCAAAGTGAGTGTCCTCCCTTGTTAGTTGCACCTGCATTGGGTTCCCAGCCTCCCTGAAAATAGGATGAGGCCACCCAGGACACCATGAATGCCAGGGTGCTCAGGGACCACCTCCAGACCATCAAGAACTGGTTCTGGGTCTGCACTACCTGCAGAGACTGGTGGGAGCAAATCATCTAGGACACCTGAAACAATGAACAGTGAGCTCAAACCTTCCACATGCACTGGGCCGCTTTCATGGACATTGTAGCTGAGGTGGCCTCTACATATCATGCACCTGGACATCAGAATGTGGCCATCCCTCATTCTGGAGGAGAGGATGTCCATCATCATCTGGAAGGTGGCCACTCTCAGCAGTCTTTGCTCTGTTGCCAATGGGCTGGGCATGGACAAGTCCACAGCCAGAAAAGCTGTCTAGGATGTGTGCCCAGCAATTCAGAATGTCTTGGCCAAACATTTGATCTGTCTTACCATCCTGCAGGAGGTGGTCATCAGCATCTGCTGCATGGGCCTGACCAACTGTATTGGGGTCATGGACAGCACCCACACCCCCATGCTTTCTCTGCCCCAAGGTATCCAGGAGTTCATCAACTGCAAGGGCTACTTTCCCATTGTCCTTCAAGTCATCATTGACCACCAGGGTCACTTCATCTGTATCTTTGCTTGATAGGCAGGCAGTGTCCACAATGGCCGCTGCATCTTCTGCAACTCTCCACATTCCCCATATGGTGGAGAATGGGTGCTTCAGACCTGAGGTCCTCAGTTTCAGTGGCAATGGCATAATTAAACCTTGCCTTATCATCAGGGCCCCAGCTTATCTCCTCCTGCCCTGGCTCATGACCATTGGGCAGCTGGACTACTGAAACAAGCATTTTAACTACTTGGAGATGAAGGGCGGTGAAGGTAACTTTAAACATAGCACATTAATTCCCAGACTTTGTAGTGAGGACCAGGGACTTCTTTGTGTGTGAGATGGGTAGGTGAATGATCCTGGACCCACTGTACTCCTGAAATGTCTGTAAGCCTGGAGGGAGGAAGATTGCAGCAGAGGAGAAGGCATCATTATAGCATGAAGCTCTACACCATGGCTCATGAAGCCCTACATCAGGTAGCTGGACTGCTGAAAGGAGCACTTTAACTACTGCCTGAGCAGCTGCCACATGACTGTGGAGCACACCTTCAGCTGCCTCAAGGTGTACTGGCTATCTCTCAGTGTGCACCTCAAGGTAGAAGATAAGAACCTGTTGCACCTCATCATCACTGCATTCATCCTCCGCAACATCTGTCAGACCAGGGGGGCAGTCTTCTGTGAAGCTTGGGCAGACAAGGCATGGCCGAAAGACTGCGCATGGTGCATAGTGCATATGCAGTGTGCAGAGGCTGGGGAGAGTGAGTCCCCCTGAGGTTGGGCACCCCGGGCCTACAAACTGGCAGGAACTCCAACTCACTTAGCTGGGTACAGCCACTGCTCCACAGTGACTAGCACTTCACTGGCCAGGCCACTCTCAACCTTAAATTTCCCAGGGGCTTCCAGCTTGCAACTCCCCATGCCTCAATCTGGAAATTTCCAGGGGCCTCTTCCTAGCAACACTGAGGTGGCTGGCTGTGCGCTGCCTGTTTCCAAAATTTTCAGGGGCATCCACCTGTCTGTTCTACCTGGGATGCTTATACCCCTCATTCCCCCACAGCACTCTGGGACCCTGTGACTGCAGGCCAAAGTGTTACACAAATAGTCACTTGCTCAAATCACGAGCAACACTTTATAAAGGGGGATAAGGTAAGGTGCCGCATTTATTGATTACATGAGTTAGACATAGAGGTTCAGGCACACCGTTCATACAAACATACAAAAATCATCATATATATCATTACACACAGGCATACACATCCACAAAACAATAATTTCATCCACACATACACCAGATATAGTTACTAGCAATAGTTGCTCAATATCAGCCCAGGGTGGCCAACCCAGGCTTATTGAGTAGATGATGATGATTTGAGGATAGCAGATTTAAAGATAACAGCTGGAGCAGGGTGAACAGATGCATCTGTGCGCCGATGAAACAGCAGTAGAGAAAGAAATTCATCCAACTTGGCATTTTCAAAGTGTTCTTTTATAGGGATTGGCATCCTTTGTTTCAGTGCTTTGGGGTTTTTCCATACCCAGCTTCTGTTTTGGCAGTTGTTCTTCTTTTGTCTTCAGCTTATCTTAGCCTTGGAGTGTTTTTGTTGCCCATCTGGAAGAATTTCTTCTTCTGTTATCTCCTTTGTGCCTTTGAGCTTCAAAGGGATTCTTCAGCCCTTTGTTTGTTAGTTAGTTAGTGGTTGGTAACTTACATTTGGTGCCTTGCTGCTTACATAAACAGTTGAATCTTCTTCTTCCATCTCTATGCCATTCTCTCACCATTCACCCTTCTACACACATTCTCTCACCATTCACCCTTTTACATAAAGGCTATGCAAAGTTCATTCACTTATGGGAAGCAGAAGGATACAGAATGGAGTTTTCCAATTGCTTATAGGACAAGACTAACATGGTTGTATTTCACTATTATTACACTCTATGTTAACATCAGATACATTAGTTCAGTTCATGCTACAAAAGTCCTGGCAGCACCCCATGTACACATGGCATGGGCATGTGTCAGCAGTGACAGCACACAAGCTTTGGAGGTAATAGGTTTGACTGCATGCAGGCCCAGTTCTAAGGTTCTGTAATCCCTGACCCTGACCTACAACAGGTGAACCTGCACAGACTTCTTCAGGATGCCTAGGTCTAGTTTCTGAGATGTAAAGTCCATGGGGCTGTGCCCAAGTCTGGGAGTCCCTGGCTAGGTGCTCAAGGACTGGGTTGGGGTCCGCATGGCTGTGCCAGAGTGCAGGGGTTCTCCTGGATTCAGTGTTGGGGAGTGAGTGTAGGTTATGGGGTGCTTTGTGACAGGATGTTAGGGGTGTGGGGCAACAGCCTTGGGGCTCCAGTGCCTGGGTCCTAGGACCTATGTGGTGGGCAGAGCTTCCATGCTTGCCTTATCCTCCCAACTTCCTGTGGCTGGGAGCCGGCTGAACCAGGGATAAGGAGAGAGGAGCTGTGCTCCTGGGGCTCTGGGAAAGCCCAGGGGTAGGGTATTCTGGGCACTTGGTCAGAGCACCCGAGAGTGGGCTGAGTGCTAATGTACCTCCCTGCCCTGGGCACAAACCACACTTAAATGCTAGAGGACAATGATCTACGGTTGCAGGTTTAAATAAATCTACATTCATTTAGACTGATCTACATGGAACGTCTGTACATGCCCTAAGGGGAGCCCAGAACACCATAGGGCACTTCTCAACTATTTAAAAAACTAAAAGCACCCCTTGGAAAAATTCAGCCTCTAAGTTTTCATTTCATTTTGGAATAAAGAAAAAAATAGAACAATTATTCTGTTGCAAAGAATGCTGAAACAGCACACCAGTTTAGAATATTTTGAACCTTATACGTTCCTATTTGAAATCTCTGGGTTTATTTTGTGAATCATGTTTGCACATCTAACAGCAGTAACATTGCAAAGGACCACACAACAACCTTAAAAGGATTGCAAGGCATCTGAGAGTGTCTTGGCACTCTGGTTGAAAGTCAGAGTGCCATGTAGAGAACCTTGGGGTCGATAGATCATAGGAAATCATCCTGTGGCATAGCCTGAGAGGAACAAAACATTGATCTATCACTGAAATAATTCAGGAGACTGCATTATCTCTACAAATATGTCTTGCTCTAGATTTACCTCTTTCAGAAAGAGATGATCAGGCCCAGAGTAATTATATATACTTCCAGTCTGCTGTGTATTAGATCAAAAAATAATTCCCTTATAATCTACTATTTAATTTAGAGTACACAAACAATCATGCACTTGTGTATATTGATAGGGTAATTAATGTGTATCATAATTAAACAGACATTTGCCATTTAAAAGGAGTCCTTACATGGTATGTGCCCTGTAACTTAAAGTAGTAAGAAAAATTCAATAACATTTGTTAGACATGATCTCCCATTTAGGGAATCCAGAGGCACTCTCCTTAAATTAAATCTCAACTCTCTTGGCAATGCCTCATTCTTTGACTGATTACTGATTCTGCTATATGCTACATTTATTAACCAAAACATACTTGTCTATAGAGTCTAGGATTTTCTTAAAGCAATTACACATTGTATTATATCAATTTTTTTCCAAACTATCCTTGCTTTACATTTTTTTCCAATAAAAAAATAAACAGTGATAGATGATCTGGTTTGAAAGGACATCTTATGGCTCCATTATATGAAATACGATAGCATGATGAGCAATTAATCCACCTCATGCCATCTGTGAACATGTTAAAGGTTTCCTTGGGCCCATCCACACATGAAAATACATGCACTTACAACAGCTCAAATAGAAGCGGTGAAAATTTGAGCCGGGGCTTTTTGCCTCAGCACACATGCTTGGACATGCAGTTTTCTGTGGCGCAAATTGTGCTGTCCCCAGCAGTATAAAAAGCTTCCCTGTCCTGGCCCCAGCAGTACAAAAAGCTGGCCTGGCAAGTAGATCAGGGCTACTTGCTCTCAGGAGCTTCTGGGGCCCAGGCAATTGGTACCTGGGGACACTACCCTCTTTGCCAGTTAGACTGCTGAAGCAGCCCTGAGAGTTCCCTGCTCCCTTTACTAACTGCATCAGTCTGGTAGTGGGGGCTGCTGCCTGGCTGTGACCTGCTGCACACCTGCCAGACCTGGATGGGGACTGTACAGCCAGTAGAGGTATCTGCCTCTCTGGGCCAGCTGCCAGTGGGCTGCAGAGTTGGTCTCTGTGCGGTACTACTGCCATGTGTGCCCTCTGCCGGGCCATCTGGACAGCTATCGCCCAGAAGATGTTCCGAATGTGATGGCCTGTTTTGAACTGTCAAAGCATGTCCTCCTGGCCCCATTTAGCCAGGAGGTCCTCCACCTCCAGCTGGGTCCAAGGTGCCAGCTCTGAGCAGGCGGCATCCTGACACTGGCCTCCCTAGCAGGAATTCTGATGTTCCCTATTGGAAAACTGAAAAATCCCTGATAAAAAAAAAAAACAAACTCCCAAAGTCACTCTGTAAAATACCCCCAAATCCATGTTGCTCCACAATTAAAACAAAAGGCCTTTATAACAAGAGAGATAGAGAGTGAGACACAGACAGAGACAGCAATAAGTTGGGCAATGTTTTATTGATAGATGTACAGTGTTAAAGCAACGTGGAATCCTACCAGAGTCTCTATCATAATAATAAAGTGAACCCTAAATGTATGTTTCATGAATTCATGAATACATGAATATATATTTTGCTGCCCTCCCACAGGGGCTACGGCCCCCTCACAGGGACCATAGCCCCCTAAGAGGGGCCAAATGGCCCCCACAGGAACTACCACCCCTCTGCTGCAAGGCCCACATGCCCCACCCCAGC
>NW_005842895.1:220663-242677 GCF_000455745.1 Alligator sinensis
AAAAAAAAAAGCCTCTACTTACCTTAGAAGCAGAGGCTGTGGGGACTGTGGGGCCTCCTGGAAGAGCCCCCCTGGGCACCACGGGGTAGTGAGAGGCAGGAGGGCCTTGGCTGGGGCCACTGGGGCAGTCGCTCTGCCCCGTACTGTGTGGGCAGGGCCCCAGTGACACAGATGGCAGCTGGATTGCTGGTAAGTGCTGGGGGGGTTGTTGGTATTTTTTTTTACTGTGGGGATGCTGGGGTGGTGGGGCAGGGATTGGGGGCCTCAGGGACCTGGGGGGGATGGGGATGGGTAGGGCAGGGATCAGGGAGTGTCTTGCGGGCAGGAGTCGCTCTGCCCCGTACTGTGTGGGCAGGGCCCCAGTGACACAGATGGCAGCTGGATTGCTGGTAAGTGCTGGGGGGGTTGTTGGTATTTTTT
The DNA here is from genome assembly GCF_000455745.1 of Alligator sinensis. Lineage (NCBI taxonomy): Eukaryota > Metazoa > Chordata > Crocodylia > Alligatoridae > Alligator > Alligator sinensis. The sequence goes on from NW_005842895.1 coordinate 221,084, forward strand.
TTTACTGTGGGGATGCTGGGGTGGTGGGGCAGGGATTGGGGGCCTCAGGGACCTGGGGGGGATGGGGATGGGTAGGGCAGGGATCAGGGAGTGTCTTGCGGGCAGGTGGGGACTGAACTCCTTACTTACCAGCACTGGAGCATGCTTCAGCACCAGAGCAAAGGCCAACCACCGAGGTGCTCTGGCAGCCAGACCATCTCTGTGGAGGACCCAGCCTCCAGTTGCCTCTTACTCCTCTTACTCCTGCCCTGCTTTTTTTTAACACCACCTTTTTTAGACCCCTGGATATCCAGGAGTCTAATTTCACCCCCGTGCTGCAAACTTGCAGCACAGGGAATGTATTTTCGTTCCTTCACGTGCCTCTTGACCCATCTCAAACAGGTTTGAGAAAGGGCAAGAGACATGTGCGTGCTTGCCTGGATGTGCCTCTTATCTCTTTGGCCACTTCCTGTAAATTCTAAGATTTATCATATCTCAAGTTGGTAATTTACCAGAATTCAGATATTATAATTTTTAAGTACTTGTTTGACCATGAGCATCATTTTTTCTTGGTGTCATATTTCACCATTGGGAATTTTTTTTGGTTCTGGCATGAGTTACCATTCTCATTTGGGAACACTTGGAGAAAATAATTCATCTATTTTTTTTCTTATATAAATGAACACCACTTCTCTCAATAAATTACCTATTTCAACTCTTAGAATTTTCTGCTGTCTCCATAATTAACCTCTTACTCCAGACACAAAATCCAGTTCATTAAATGCTTTGTGTTTTCTCTTCCCCACATTCTCATTGCTTTTTCTTCTGTTGGTTATGGACCTGAAACATCATTCTGGATCCCTGGAACCTTTCCATTCCTCCCTCTTTGCATGACTTTCTTTCAACCCTGAACGTTAGTCTAATCTTTCTTCTTATTCATATTGCCTACTTTTTGTTGCTCTGTAAGTATCAGAAACAGTCTTGGAAAAGTATTCATTTCAACAGATTACTCTTTTATTTGTCTCAGATTTGTATAGCAGAAATTCAACCCCAACCATCGCTTTCAGCTCTGCCTCCAGCTTCCACCTATTTTACAAATTAGCTCTAATTTGCCAAATTTGCTGAATTATTGATCTGTTACTTAGGATGCCTAGCAACATTTAAGGTAGGATGATTCTTCCCTCCATTAAAGATTTCACAGGCTTAAAAAAAAAGATAATGAAATAAACCCAGTGCCTTGGCAACCTTCTCTTTCTGCAGAATAGATTTTGTTGTGCAAGGTTGTATGTACTGCTGAACATGTTTGCTCTGTTTGCCTACACAAACACATCCTTCTAGTCTTTGAAAGTATACATTACTTTGTAGAACACAAAGATACACCCCACATATGAAAGATATTTGTAATCTATTCTTTCTCCATTCTGCATTTCTGCAAACTCATTGCAGTGTTTGAAAGCAACTCTCCATAGAGGATAGCACCTTATTATTCTGTTACTACTATACCACTGTGCATGTACCTTGCCACTGTAGATTTTTACTGCAAACAACTTAGTTTATAGCACATTCAGTCTAATGTGATGAATATCCAGTCTCCTGCTGTAAATAAGATTATTGCCAGCAGATTATATGCCCTTTGTGAATTCTTATTTTTAACTTTGCCTTTTATTTTCAGAACACTCTACACATTTCACTTGTTCTTTTTTTTTGAAAAGCACATACATTAAGGAATAAAGGTTTGTGGGCCAAATTACCTGCAGGCTCCATAACCTTGCCGGTGATTCATCCATTTCCACTTTCAGAATTTCATCTGAGGTTGAAATCCCTGGCCTATGACAAGCAAATGGAATTTTGTCATAGGCTGTAGTGGAGCAGGATTTCACCCTGTGTGCTTTTTACTAGCACTGAGGCCCAGATTCACAAAGATATTAAGGTTCTTAACTCCAGGTAAATAACATTGGATCAGGACCTACATTAATTTTGTGAACAGCAGCTAGATATAATTTTCTTCTGCAGAATCTGGAAAAAAGTTTTTGCTTTTCTCTAAACAAGTAACTTACAATGTTTTGTATGTAAATTACATCGGAATCAGGAATGGACAGACATGCAGCTACTTCAAGGTTGCTCGCATAGTTAGCAGCTATTAGAATACCTCACTACTAGATACAGAGGGTCAGGATCAGGGGCAGATCTAGAATTATGAATAGGGAGGGTACACATGGTAAAATGCATTAACATATGTAACAACACATTTTTCTCCAGGTAAAAAGAAACTGGAAACTTTACTAATATGATAGGGGCCTAGGGCTATATTATTTAGCTTAAGATTGATACAAAAACAAACACAACTTTATGAGAATGAGTTTAAAACAGTCTGCAAGACTGTAAAATAGAAGCTGCATTAGGAGCAGCAGCTAACAGACATTGGCTTTACATGCACCCGTATTTAAGAAAGTGAAAAAGGGGGATCCAGGGAACTACAGACCAGCCAGCCTTACCTCAGTCCCTGGAAAAATCATGGAGCAGATCCTCAAGGAATCCATTTCCATGCACTTAGAGGAGAAAAAGGTGATTAGGAATAGTCAGCCTGGATTAATGCCTGACCAATCTAATTCTCTTCTATGATGAGATGACTGGCTCTGTGGATGCAGGGAGAGCAGCAGGTGAGATGTACCTTGATTTTAGAAAGGCTTGTGATATGGTCTCCTACCCCTCAACAAGTGAGGTCTACTGCCTGCCTGGAGCAAAGATTCAGGACATGACGGGGATGATCCAGGCCTTGATCCAGCCCAACAATTACTACCCTATGGTCCTAATCCATGTGGGTACCAATGATGCAGGCAGGAGAACCTCTGATCACCTGATGATGGACTACCACACTCTGGGGGGTGTGCTGAGGGAGATAGGGGCACAGGTGGTATTCTCTTCTGTCCTACCAGTGAGCAGACTTGGAAGACAACATGAGACCTGCATCAGGGAGACGAACTGGCAGCTTCGGGAATGGTGTCTCAAGACAGGCTTCGGCTTCCTAGACAAGGACCCACACATCAGGATGAGAGACATGCTTGGGTGGGATGGGCTTCACCTTTCCCCCAAAGGTAAGCATGTGTTCTCTTCTAGGCTGGCAGATCTCCACTGGTGGGTTTTAAACTAGGCTCATCAGGGGAAGGGGAAGACGAGGGCGGAGGAAGCCTTGGACCACTAAACCAAGCATCACCCACAAGAACAGCCCAGCCTAGACTGATGGTGAGCAGTACAAATACCCAGGTAAGTAACAGGGGCCAAGGCAGTACTGGGAATAGGGGGCTAGTGCACACATCTTCAGGAAGTCTCAAATGCCTCTACAGAAATGCTTGTTGCATGCGGAACAAGCAGGAGGAACTTACCCTCCTGCTAGCTGACACCAACCCAGACATAGAGGTGCTGACTGAAATGTGGTGGGACCCAACGCATGACTGGGCAGTGAATATCAATGGCTATAAGCTGTACAGGCAAGATAGGACAGGGAAGAAAGGTGGGGGTGCGGTGCTCTACATCAAGGAGGAATACACATCCTCAATGAGTAGCACTGGGTCAGAGGAGGGGCACACTGAAGTGCTCTGGCTTAGAATACAAAGAAGTTGAGGGGAAAGGGACTTAACGGTGGGGCTCTACTACAGACCACCCAACCAAGGGGAAGAGCTAGACCGGGAATGCTTAAATCAGCTCACCGAAGTAGTTAGGTCAAAGGACGTGGTCATCATGGGTGACCTGAACTTTCCAGACATCTACTGGGATGAGCAGTCAGTCATGTCTGACCGCTCATGTAGGTTCCTAGCTGAGATACAGGACCTCCATCTAACCTAGGAGATGCACAGCCCCGACAAGGGAGGTGCCTTGTTGGACTTGGTCCTGGCCACGGGCAACAACCTGGTGAGGAGGCTACAGGTGCTCAACCACCTGGGCAACAGCGTTCATCACCTGCTGAAATTCACCATCCAGTGCAAGGTGACAAAGGCCTGCAGCAAGGCAGCAGCCCTGGACTTGAGGAGGGTGGACTTCAATGAAGTAAGGAGAATAGTCGGGGAGGCACTGAGGTCCCAGAGGGGAGAGGAGTTGGGGGTCCAAAGAGTGTTTTTTCCTTAAGGAGACGATTCTTCAAGCCCAAAGGGAGGTAATCCCAATGCGGATCAAAGGGGGCAAGCGGGCACAAAAGCCCCCATGGATCACCAAAAGCATACAGTATTGTCTCCTGGCTAAAAGAGAGGCATATACCCAATGGAAGGGTGGGGCCATCACCAGGAAGCACTATTCCTTAGTTGCTCAGGGCTGCAGGGGGGCGGTCAGGAAGGCCAAGGCGGAGATGGCACTGGGACTAGCGACCTGAATCAAGGACAACAAGAAGTCCTTTTTTAAATACATAGGTGGTAAAAAGGAGGTACCTAATAATGTGGGACCTCTGCAAGACACGCTACGAAATCTGGTTGTCACACCAGAAGACAAAGCTAACTTATTTAACAATATCTTTGCCTCCATTTTCCTGAGCAGGGACCGGGTCACCCCCCACACTGGGACCTTCATAGGCCCCAGGGGAGGTGCACTCAGACCTAGGGTCAGTGAGGATCTGGTCAGGGAACTTCTGGAGGGACTGGACATATATAAATAAGCTGGTCCTGATTATCTCCACCCCAGAGTGCTAAGGGAATTAGCTGAGGTCATTGTGGGACCCTGGCATGGCTTTACAATCACTCATGGTGCTCTGGTATGGTGCCAGAGGACTGGAAAAGGGCCAATGTGGTTCCCATTTTTAAAAAAAGGGAGGAAGGAGGACCCAGGAATGTATAAGCCAGTTAGTCTTACCTTGATTCTGGGTAAGCTTTTTGAGAGAATTATCTTAGCGCATGTCCATGAGGGGCCAGCAGGGGAGATTATGTTTAGGGGCAACGAACATGGGTTCATTAGTGGCAGGTCCTGTCAGACCAACCTGGTCGCATTCTATGACCAGGTCACAAAATCCTTAGATGAAGAGGTAACACTGGACATAGTCTTTCTGGACCTTAGGAAGGCCTTCGACACTGTCTCTCACCCTATTCTGATTAAAAAGCTAGGGGACTGTGGCATCGACACCTACACAGTCAAATGGGTCACTAACTGGCTGGAGGGCCACACCCAGAGAATGGTGGTGGATGGGTCATTTTTTACCTGGAGGGATGTGGGCAGTGGGGTTCCACAGGGCTCAGTCCTTGGGCCTGCACTGTTCAACATTTTCATCAGCGACTTGGAGGAGGGCGCAAAAAGCACCCTGTTCAAATTTGCAGACGACACTAAGATGTGGTGGGAAGGGGGCATGCTGGAAGGGAGGAATAGGCTGCAATCAGACCTGGACAGGTTACAGGGGTGGGTGGAAGAGAAAAGGATGGGTTTCAACACCAACAATTGCAAGGTACTGCACCTGGGGGGGAAGAACCAGCAGCATACCTACAAGCTGGGAACTCCCTTCTTGTCAGTGCAGAGGCAGAAAAAGATCTTGGAGTCATTATTGATGCCAAAATGAACATGAGCCAACAGTGTGAGGACGCGGTCAGGAAAGCCAACTGTACCTTGTCATTTATCCACAGATGCACCTCAAGTAGGTCCAAGGAGGTGATCCTCCCCCTCTATGTGACACTGGTCAGACCGCAGTTGGAGTACTGCATCCAGTTCTGGGCACCACACTTCAGGAGGGATGCAGACAACATGGAGGGAATCCAGAGGAGGGCCACTCCTGTGACTTGGGGGCAGCAGGGCAGGCCCTACAAGGAAAGGCTAAGGGACCTGAACCTGTTCAGCCTCCACAAGAGAAGGCTGAGGGGGGGTTTAGTGGCCATTTACAAACTAGTCTTGGGGGACCAGCAGGCATTTCGGGAGTCTTTGTTCGTTCCCCTGAGCACTCCCAGGAGTGAAAAGGAATAATGGTCACAAGCTGGCAGAGGGTAGATTTAGACTAGCTATCGGGAGGCGCTACTTCATGGTCAGGGCGGCTAGGATCTGGACCCAAGTTCCAAGAGAAGTGGTGCTGGCTCCTACCCTGGGCATCTTTAAGAGAAGGCTAGATGAACACCTTGCTGGGGTTGTTTGACCCCAGTATTCTTTCTTGCCCATGTCAGGGGGTCAGACTTGATGATTTGCTCAGGTCCCTTCTGACTCTACAAACTATGAAACATTCTCCCAGGCAAGCTAAGGAAATATGGGGTGGATGAATGGACTGTAAGATGGATAGAAAACTGGCTGGAGCCTCAATCGCAGAGGGGCATAATCAATGGCTCAATATCTAGTTAGTAGCTGTTATCAAGTGAAGTGCCCCAGAGGTAGTAGCATAACAACAGAGTGGGGTGAGAGGGGTCCATGGCCCCCAGGTCCTGACTTGGGGGGGTGCCAGCTGGGCCTATAGGCCACAGAACTTCCCACGTTTGGTGTCTGGCCCATCCACCTGCCCAGTGGGTTGGATTTTTTTTACCTGTTACAGCCAGATATTCCAGCCACTGCCCCTCACCTCGCGTCCGATGTGCCACAGTGTAAATTTCCCCATGGAAGTGCCGTGGGGTGGAAGAGGGGGTCCTGGACTTTGCTTGGATCATCGCTGTGGGGGGTGCAAGTGCAGGCATTGGGCCCAGGGTGCCAGAGACCCATGGTACGACACTGCCCAGAGCTCACTCCTGGGCATTGGTTTGTTCAATGTCTTCATCAACGACCTGGAAGATGACAGAGTGCATCTTCAGCAAGTTTGCAGATGATACCAAGCTGGGGAGAGAAATAGATATCCTCAAGGGTAGGGCTAGGATTCAGAGTGACCTAGACAAATTGGAGGATTGGGCCAAAAGGTTCCATGAGGTTCAACAAGGACAAGTGCAAAGTCCTGTACTTAGGACAGAACAATCCCATGCACCAGTACAGGCTGAGCGCTGATTGGCTGTTCAGCATCTCTGCAGAAAAGGACCTGGAGGCTACAGTGGAAAATAAGTTGAATATGAATCAACAGTATGCCCTTGTTGCCAAGAAAGCTAATGGCATACTGAGTTGCATTGATAAGTGTGTTGCCAGGAGGTCAAGGGAAGTGATTATTCCCCTCTATTCAGTACTGGTGAGGCCACATCTGAAGTACTGTGTTCAGTTTTGGGCCCCCCACTACAGAAAGGATGTGGACAAATTGAAGAGACCAGCAAAGGGTGACAAAAATGGTGAAGGGGCTGGAGGACATGACTTATGAGGAAAGACTGAAGGAACTGGGATTATTTAGTCTAGAGAAGAGGAGACTGAGAGGGGAATTAATAGCAACCTTCAACTACCTTAAGGGAGGTTTGAAAGAGGATGGAACTCGACTGTTCTCAGTGGTGGCAGATGACAGAACAAAGAGCAATGGTCTCAAGCTTCAGCAAATGAAGTTTAGGTTAGATAGTAGGAAGAATTCTCGCACTAGGAGGGTGATGAAACACTGGAACAAGTTACCCAGAGAGGTGGTAGAAGCTCCATCCTTGGAGGTTTTCAAAACCTGGACAGACAAAACTTTGCCTGGGATGATCTAATTGGGGATGGTCTGCTTTGAGTAGAGGGTTGGATTAGATGACCTCCTGCGGTTCCTTCCCACCCTAACTTTCTATGATGTGCAGAAGATAGGCTGGGCTTGATTGGTGCTGCATCAAGACCATTAATGAGGAAACAGAGTCATTAACATGTTGCCCTGAGAGGTCAGGCCAATGCTCAGCATCTCAATATTGCACTGTTAGACAGGAAGGCGTGGTGTACAATTTCACATGCACACATAAATATCAATTAAGCACACATACACTCACTAGGTGCGTACACCCCTACTAGGCATATGCACTCACACTATCAACTCGGATACACACATGTTCAAAATAACCAGTCTAGGTTCATGCGCACCAATCACCAGTTTAAGCCCATACATGCTACACACACCAAATTTAGACAGAATGAGTTACCAGTTACCAACACCTGCACATCCAATACACATACGTGGATTACTAATTCATATACCACACGCACACAATGATATCTATATATGTGTGTGTGTATATATATATATATATATATATATATATATATATGTGTGTTTATTCACTAAGGACCGGGATTAGAACCAGTAGACTACAGAGGCCTGGGCTAAAGAACTGAGGCTCAAAGGTAACTTTAGGTTAATTGATCTTAAATGATTAAAAGACAACACCCAAAGCCTACAGAACAGGGGAGCGATGCTGGCACAGAGTCTGGGACTGAAGCCAGAGCTATGGGGGAGCTGAAAAGGTAGGTGGGGAGAGGGGAAATGGGACTAAGGGAAAGTGTGGGTGTTAAAGAGGGGCTCTGGATTTGGGAAGCCAGAGGATGGCTCCGGGACAGCTAGAGAAGTTGCAGGGAGCGGCAGTAGGTGCTGGGAGCCGGAGAAGGCTCCAGTTGCTAGAGAAAAGTGCAGGACAGCCAATAGGAACTGGGAAGCTCTGGCAGGGGGGACTACAGAAGGTGTGGGGAAAGCCTGAAAACAGAGAGAGAAACAGAAGAAAATCACAGGAAAAGCAGCAGGAGAGACTGACAGGTGGCAGGGCAGTGGGAAAGCAAAGAAAGGCAGCAGAAAGTCACAGAGAAAAGGCAGTAGATGGCATGGGAGGCTAAAAGGCAGCAGGGGCATCAAGAAAGCAAAGAGAGGATGAGAGGTGACAGAAAAGGAGAGATGGAATTGGGAGGAGATTGGGAAACTAGCGGGGGGTGGGTACTGGAGCTGAGAGAGAGAAAGAGAATGAGGCTGGAATTTAACATTGGGAAGGGACTGGAATTCAGTAAAATATGACCCAACTCAGGGTTGCAAATGACAGTGGTTTTATTGAACAGGGGAGATGGTGACACAATGTCTTATTGGTTCCCTTGCACCCACACACACACACACATGCACACACAATGGCAGCAGGGGTTAGAGAGGCTTGGTGCAGGGGCTGAAGTCCCCTGAACTTCAGGAGGAGAGAGAGAGTCCAAATTGTAGGAGGAGGTGTACAGGTAATATCTGTCTATCTCGGGCTGGAAGTTGATACTCGATGGCCATTCGGTGTCTCCTTCAGCTCTTTGTTGCCCAGAGCGGGTCTCTGGCAGGGCCTCTGGGGTAGATAAGTGACGTGAAGCTGGTCTGGTCCAGATGGAAATGGTGTTCCCACTGGGCCATTCTTCATTGCCCCTTTTTATAGGGGCAGACCTTGTGTGACCCTAGTGACAGAAGGCATGCCCAGGCAAGGGTCAGCCCCTGGCGTACTGAGCATGTGTGCTCCATGCAGGGATGTGCAGTTTCGGGTGTCTGTAATGGTGGGGTACAATTCTGCAGGGCCTTTTGTCTTTGAAATGCTGGGTTCTTGTCTCTGTTCCTGGGTGAGGTCCATGGTTCCTGGATGAATCAATGTGAGGTGATGTCTCAGTCATTACAGGCCATTCAGTAGAGGTCTGCTACCATTTTATTATAATCATTCCCAATCATTCTCATTCATCCGGGAACCAATTTACATGGGAGGGATACAATGAATCATATTGTTGCAACATGGGATACCTAGGCAGAGGACACAAGATCGGGGCTTGACATATAAAAAGGAAACTTCACATGACCTTGGTTCACTTACAAACATGGGCCTAAACCATACAATATCCATATGAAACAATAAAAATCAATATGAACATTATAATAATACAATATACAACAGTAAAAATCAATACAAATCTGTCGCGGCGCACCTCGCTGCCCCGCTCCTAGAGAGGGGAAAACTGCCAGAGGAGAAGCTCTGGCAGTGCATAAGGAGCCCTAGTGGTGATTAGGGAGTACAGGTGTGGGTTGCTGGGGCAACTAATGAGAATCAGCTGCCTGTAGGAGGCAGGGCCTGGCCCTTATAAAGCCCAGGGCTGAAGCCAGGTTAGCAGTTCCCTGCCAACAGCCGGAGAGGCAGGAGCTCCCTCAGTTGAGTTATGGGTAGAAGCCTGATTGCAAGTATAGCTCATGATAGCTCTGGAGGCTTGAGCCATGATGCTAAGTTATAGAGAGGGGCGTTTGGAGAAGCCCCAGCGCGGGCACGACAAGCCCCAGGAGGGGGCACTACTAGGAAGCTCAAGCGTGGGCGTGGCGAGCCCCAGGAAGGGGGAGCGCACTTTAGAGAAGCCCAGCGTGGGCACAGTGAGCCCCAGAGAGGGGGCGGCACTATTAAGAAGCCCAAGGTGGTCACAACGAGCCCGAGAGGGGCAATATGTGAGAAGCCCGAGAGGGGCAATATGTGAGAAGCCCGAGAGGGGCATGACGAACCCGGTAACAGGCTAGCACTGCAGAAAACCCAAGAGAAGGGCAGGGTGCTGCGGTGGACCCCAGGAAAAGGGGTTAGCAGCACGGTGCACCCAAGAGGAGGGAAGGGTGCTGCGGTGGACCCCAGGAAAAGGGGATAGCAGTACAGAGTCCCGGAAAAGGGGAAGCAGCGCGGTGGGCCTGAAAGACCGGGGGCTCGATATAGAGTCCCAAAGCGGGCAAGGGTCCCTGAGTGGGACAACACTTTTAGAGGAGGCCCCAGAGAGGTGGGCAGCATTTTAGGAAGCCCAAGGTGGGCACGGCGAGCCCCGAAGAGGGGAGTGCCTTATGAGAGAAGGCCCCAGGGAAGGGGGCAGCATTAGAGAAGGCCTCAGAGAAGGGGGCAGTGTACGTATAGAGGGACACACCAACGTCTATCACATCTGCGAGGCTTGGGGCGTGGTATTAGGGGTTGGTAGGAGCCACGCGCAGCCCATAAGGCTAGGGTACCTGTAACGCACCCAGTGTATGGGGAGACCCCTGGTGGGGTCCGGGAGAACACAGGGACGGAAGTCCCAGTTAGAGAAGGCCTCAGAGAAGGGGGCAGTGTACGTATAGAGGGACACACCAACGTCTATCACATCTGCGAGGCTTGGGGCGTGGTATTAGGGGTTGGTAGGAGCCACGCGCAGCCCATAAGGCTAGGGTACCTGTAACGCACCCAGTGTATGGGGAGACCCCTGGTGGGGTCCGGGAGAACACAGGGACGGAAGTCCCAGCGAACCGTGCCGAGGAGACGTAAGGCAGCCTCCCAACATATTTACTGAACATCAAAGACGTGGCGGGAGAGAATAGAGAGTGCCCTTGGGCAAATTGGCACGGAGAGAGGGCCTTAAGGAGATCACGGCCCTCCTGTAGGACCCTGCCGTGACAAAACCTAATAATTATGCAACAAAAAAACAGTGGATATCCAAAACCAAAAACTTGGTAACAAAATAAAAATGTTTAAAGCTTATCGTAAGTCTGAGCTCACTTATAGGGAACAGAGAGGGAGAGAAAAGTCAGAAATGGTTGGGGAAGGGGAGGGAATGCATTTTAAAATAAATTAAAAAAAGAAAAAAACTGGGGGTTTTGCTACAAACACTTGTGGAATAAAGAATTTAGAAGGAATTAGGTAGGTTTTAATGTAGTCACTCGACTCCCTCACTGCTGCAGGCAGTTGGTTTTAAATGTTTGATGGACCCAGAATCAAAACAGCATGCAAGTGTACCAGTGCACCATCCCTGGATCTGTCCCTGAGTATGGCCAACACCAGATACCACCAAAAATAAATCACATAAAAATGAAATCACTGAAAAGCAACTGAATGAATTTTGCTGAATCTTAGAAAAAGAATGAATCAGACCTCTTCCAAGTAAAGTAATTTTTTAAAACCAATTAAAAGCACCAACTGCTCCCAAAATCCTAGGATTCATTTTGGCTGGTGAGCTATTGACCAAGTGTCATACCAAGAGTAGCATAAAGTAAACTAGCTCTTTGAGAAAAAAATGATACTAGGATATCAATCTGAGCAAAATAAATGTTATACCCTTGTAACAAAAAAGAAAATACTACAATGGAAAGAAGTTAAGAGATAACCAGTTTTGTGAGCAACAATTTGAGGAGCTTGCCAGGATGGAACTGCAGTGTCGTACACATAGAGGGCACTGATGTCAGCCTAGCAAAATGATATTCAAATGGAAGGGCACAATTTGCTATTGTTACCAGATGTCAGAAACTTTAGCAGTACATGTAAAACCACACAGTGAGTGCATCTGCACGTGTACTTTACTGTGGAGTAGGCTAATTAGCTCTGTAGTAAAATGCCATAGTCCAAACATGTGCAGGGATTCGGGCCAGTAGATTAATTAACTTTGCCATAACATAGTACTGTCAGGGACAGAAATGTCTTATTGCAGAGTATTTACATGTGATCAAACGCACATGTAAACTGTGATAGGGGCTGGCTGGGGCACAAGCGTGCTAAAGTGCAGGGGCTGCCTGCTGGTTAACCCTGCAGTATAGCACCCTTTTGCCCCAGCTAGCCCCTCCCTTGTGCCCCAATGCTGCCACCCAGATCCTAGGGCTGCTCCACCCTGGCTCCATGTGTTGTGGTCCCAGACACATGTGTAAACACTGTGCCTGGGAGCAGCTGACTCCAGTGTGAACTGTGCCAGAGTTAATTACATCATACTAATTACACATGTAGATGTGCTCTGTGACAGTTGAGATGGTTTGCAACTCCCCCAATGAACAGGCTTTTGCTACTTTGACAAGATTCTGAACCACTAAGACTCCAGTACATAAACTTAAAGATACAACTTGAAAGTGAAAACTTTGGGTGGAGCAGGAATCAAAGTGTGTGAATCCATTTCTGGACAGGATAGCTTGTTGGCTTTTAGAAAATGGCTAGTCTGGGATAGATACATATAGACATAACCTAAACTGGTGTAATTCTCTGCCATACTGGGCAAAAAATAAGATAACACCATTTGCACATTTTCTTGGCCTGTTCATCCTCCTGGTGGAAATAACTCAGATTACCCTAGTTTTACACATAAATATTCTAGTCATACTAAAAAAACAAGTATTTTAGAAAAGTAATTCAGAGTAGATTTGACAGAGGAATTTTATTGATAGAAAGCTCAGTTCAATAGCAAGAATATCTCAATTTAGAGGGAAGTAAGGATAGAAAGAACACTGAGCGTAGTTGCCTTCCAGAAAACCCATATAGAAATTATCTACCTAAACCCTGCTTTTCCCCTGGTATTGGAAAGGCTATATAGAAATCAATGGATGTATAATAGTAAAATTGTATTCATATGACCCCAGCCTGGCAATAGCCCTACAGAAGAGGCCATTCATCTTTTTCTATATAAATCATTTATATCCTGGATTCCAGATGCTAAAGTGTACCAGCAAAATGGTAACCTGAAGTGCTGCTTTAGAGGCATGTCTATCTTACCCAAAGGGGTAAGAAGGTGATAATGTGCCTGTATAAAATAAGTTGCTATTAATCATAGCTATTAATCACAGCACTAATCCTATAAAATAAGATAACAAAACCTGCATGCCCCTAATAGAATTTTGGTGACAGTACATTATGTCATTGGAGTTTTGTTGTTTTTACATGCAGTATTATTTGTGTCAAACTGTACTGATTGCTGATTTTCTTAATTGAGGAGCCTTCAAGAAATGTTCAATACACGATTTTAAAGAGACTGTTGCTTTACAACATGATACCTTATACTTGGTACCATGTAAGAACAACGTACATCATACATTTTCCTTGGATTGCATATAATCCAAGAAAAATTCCTAGGTGCACAAATAATGTTCTCCTCAATCCTCCCAGTTAGAGGCCATGGTCGTTGGAGGGAGGAATGCATCAAGGAAATCAACTGAAGGCTTTGGAGATGGTGTCACTGTGCTGATTTTGGATTCTTCAATCTTGACATGCAGTTTAACGGTATTGTCTACATGCAAGAGATGGTACCCACCTCACGGGCAGAGGAAATAAGTTCTTCTCTATGAGTATCTCAGATCCAAATGGTCGCAAAGCTTTCTCATGTGCATGGATGAGCTCTATCTGACACAAGAAGTCTATGGGCCAACAAGAGGCAAAGCACTGCTTGACTTGGTACTGGCAATGGGGAGCGACCTTATCAGTGAACTAATGATTGAAGGGAAGTTAGGTGACAGTGACCACAAGCTGATCACCTTCACCATCTGCTATAAAGCTGGCAAGTCAGTCAGCAGTACAGAAGTCCTTGACTTCAGGAAGTTCAGTAAGAGTGGTCATTCATCAAGGAAGCAATCCTGGATGCACAAGCAGTCTATTCCAACTCGGAGGAAAGGCAGCAAAAGGACACAGTAGCAAACTTGGCTCTGCAGGGAACTAGTGGATCTCCTGTGTCTGAAAAGAAAGGCCTACAAAGTATGAAGGATGGGATCCACCTCCAAGGAGGAATATTCTGCACTGGTCCAAACCAACAGAGAGTGAACCAGAAAAGCCAAGGCTGCTACTGACTCCAACTGGCTAGTGTTAGACCCCGACTCCATGCAGCATCCAACGACTAGGGAGATGATGATCCAATTGCCCATGGATCCTGGTACCCATTAGCCACAGCAGAACATGGAGAAAACAGCAGCACACATTTCTCATAGTTTCATAGTTTCATAGTTGGTAGGGTCGGAAGGGACCTGAGCAGATCATCAAGTCCGATGCCCTGCCATGGGCAGGAAAGAATGCTGGGATCAAACAACCCCAGCAAGGTGTCTATCTAGCCTCCTTTTGAAGACCCTCAGGGTAGGAGTGAGCACCACTTCCCTTGGAAGTTGGTTCCAGATCCTAGCCTCCCTGACTGTGAAGTAGTGCCTCCTGATGTCTAGCCTGAATCTTCTCTCATTCAACTTATGGTCGTTATTCCTTGTTACTCTCAGAAGTGCTCAGGGGAACAGGGACTTCCCCATTGCCTGCTGGTCTCCCTTGGCTAGTTTATAGATGGCCACCAGATCCCCTCTCAGCCTTCTCTTGTGGAGGCCGAACAGGTTTAGGTCTTGTACCCTCTCCTCATAGGGCCTGCCCTGCTGACCTCGATCATGTGAGAGGCCGTCCTCTGGACTCTTTCAACGTTGTCCACATCCCTCCTGAAGTGCAGCACCCAGAACTGGATGCAGTACTCCAACTGCGGTCTGACAAGTGTCGCATAGAGGGGGAGGATCACCTCCTTGGACCTGCTCGTGATGCATCTGTGGATGCATGACAAGGTGCGGTTAGCCTTCCTGAATGCATCCCCACATTGGCAGCCCATGTTCATCTTGGAGTCTATAATGACTATAAAATCCTTTACTGCCTCTGTGCTGATGAGAGGGTAGTTCCCCAGCCTGTAGGTACTCTGCTGGTTCTTTCTCCCTAGGTGCAGTACCCTGCACTTGTCAGTATTGAGTCCCATCTTATTCTCATCTGCCCACCCCTGTAACCTGTCTAGATCCAATTGCAACCTGTCCCTCCCTTCTAGCATGCCCACTTCTCCCCACATCTTAGTGTCATTCTTGAATATGAACAAGGTGCTTTTCACCCCCTTGTCCAAGTCACTGATGAAGAAGTTGAACAGTGTGGACCCGATGACTGAGCCCTAGGGGACCCCACTGCCCACATCAGTCAAGGTTGAAAATGACCTATCCACCACCACTCTCTAGGTGCGGCCCTCTAGCCAATTGGAAACCCATCTGACTGTGTAGCCATCGACACCACAATCTCCTAATTTTTTAATGAGAATGGGGTGAGAGAGTGTCGAAGGCCTTCCTAAAGTCCAGAAATACTGTGTCCACCGTGACACCTGCGTCCAAGGATTTGGTGACCTGGTCATAGAAGGCCATCAGGTTGGTCTGACAGGACCTGCCTCTAATGAACCACTAATGAACCCGTGTTGGTTGCCCCTAAGCATACCTCCTCTGCTTCCAACAGCTTTATTCAGAATGGAGACAGCTTCAGACAAGGGTCCCAAAAAACAACAAACCAGGGACCTGCGCTGAACAACAGTTCTTTCCAACATTTATACACCTTGGTTCATACATATTAACATTTACCCTGCCTATAACCTTCCTTTGGTTCCACCCATTTCTCCTCCTATCTCAGGCACCACTTCTGTTTACTGTTTGCTACGCAGTATCATTCATTTACATGCCTCTCTGCTAAGAGCACATGTATAACACTTTGACCCCTATCTTCCTTTGGTCACTTTGCAACTTCTCACTAGTTATTGCTGGTGTTCTTGCTGACTTCTCCATATCCAAGGCTGTATCTTTGCATTTGAACTACCTGACACTAGTTGCTTAACACATCATGCACTTCGCACCCTATTCTTTTGTTAACAATCTGCTTAAATCAGTATTAGCTAAGTTAGTTGTTTTTAATACATCAGCTAGCCTTGTGACCACCAGCTTTTGCTGAGGTTATCTTTTAATATATCATCCAATCTTGTGCCCACAGCTTTTTGCTGAGACACAGGAAAACGCCTTCATTCAGCTGCACACTCAGTACTCCCCAAATTCATATCATTACCCCAACATCAAAAATACATATCATTACCCTAACAGCTACACGTATCAAGGACAATAAAAAGTCCTTTTTTAAATATGTGGGGAGCCGAAGGAAAAGTAAAGGCAATGTTGGACCCCTGCTAAATGAGATGGGACAACCGACAACTGACGCCCAGGAAAAAGCCAACCTATTAAATGGGTACTTTGCATCGGCCTTTCATCAGTCCCATGGGACACCCCTGCCCATTGCAGGACAGAAAGGCCTGGGTGAGGGATATTCCTTGCCCTTCATCAATGCTGATCTTGTGTAGGAACACCTTGAGAGGCTGGACAATTTCAAGTCAGCTGGACCCGATCTACACCCCAGGGTACTCAAGGAGCTGGCTAGCATCATAGCCCATCCCCGGCATGGCTCTTTGAGAACTCCTGGCACTCTGGTGAAGTGCCTGAAGATCAGAAGAAGGCCAATGTAGTGCCTATCTTCAAGAAAGGGAGGAAAGTGGATCTGTCAAACTACAGGCCCATCAGCCTGACCTCTATCCTGGGGAAAGTCTTGGAAAAGATTATCAAAGAGGCCATTCTTAACAGACTGGCTGACAAAAACATCCTGAGGGATAGCCAGCACAGGTTTGTTGTGGGTAGGTCTTGCTTGCCCAATCTCATTTCCTTTTACGACCAGGCATCTGTTGGGAGGAACATTCAGCTAACTTCAGCAGGTCAACCAACTTGTTGGCAGCTATAGGTGACCTGTTCTTGACTCAGGCAGTAGAAGGAATGACTAGATCAGGGGAGGTTAAAATGTGGCCTGTAGGCTGGATTCAACCTGTGGGGCCCCTAAAAAATTCATAAAAATAATATTAATCTACCCCTGGCTCCTGTGAAAGATGTCAGGAGCCAGGGGCAATAGCACAGAGAAGTGATGGCAGGATCCCGCAACAGCAGGGCTCCCCAAGTCCCTGCCTAGCAGGGGCTTCTGTGGGGCTGTTCATACCTGCACTAGAGAACGAAGTTCAGATAAGAAGCGGCGGGGGGGGGAGGGGAGGACCACCAGCTCCTCCTGAGCCCCACAGTCTGGCCATGAAGCCAGGAGCCATGTGGTGCAGAGCGGCTGGCCAATGGGGGAGCAGGAAAGTGAGGAAACCAGGGGATGAGTGGAAGTGAGCGGTCCTCCTATTCTATGAGTCAATGATTCTATAATTATACCTCAAAAACATAATTAATTTTGAGGAAATGTGGCTTGTAAATATGTATCTCCCTGGAAACTTAGGCTCCATTATTTACAGAAAAGAGGAAGATCTGAGACAATTTTGCCCATCTCAGGCAGTGAAGCACACACATAGCCTTGTTAACCAGGGGAGAGATGATCCTTTCTGGAGAGATGTAAGGGACCACAACCAAAGCGGAAATCATTTTCTATTCACAATTAGTGAAACTGTCCTGCATATTTTCATTTTTGTAAGACTTACCCATATAAATAAAGATTCATTTGCAAGGACAATCCAAGAATGATCTTTGGTGGGGTAAGTTCTGCCTCTCCTTCCAGGTTACATTTGGCTTTTGGAAATACAGTGGTAAGACCTTATTCTGAAATTGAAGGAGGTTAAAGAAAATATTTTCCCCAACAGGTAGGCAAGGTCATATCTCAGCTACTCAGGAGGTCTTCTGAGAAAGGGTTTGGGTACTTAATGAACATTCAAAATTTTAGTTGCTTTCCACTTCACTAAGGCACTAGCAGTTCACTCTAAAGTGAGCAGAAGAGAAAAATATTTTGTGTAGTTTCATGAAAAAGCCACTTAGCTTTCAGTAAAGTGCACTTGTCATAAACACTGCTAATTAATGTCACATGAGTTTATTTTTTTAAATCCATTTTAACTTAAAGGCCTTATATAGTTGAGCTACACCAGTTTACACCAAGTGAGAATCTTGGTATTGACCTTTCTGCATAATAAAAGCTTGACATCACTGAAATATTTGCTTAAACAGGAGCATCAGATATTTAATTTACGGCATTTCGGGGTAGATCCTTGTCTAATATAAATTGATTTACTACTACTGGAAATGATTGCACAATGCCAGGTTACAGATTTTTATGAACTGCCATGGATTAATAAAGGCAACCATTTAAAGGAATACAACCTACTGCATATTCTTATTATCCAGGCTGACTGCATTTTTCTATGTCCTGTTGCATTATAAATTATGCGTTGTGGCTAGATTCTAGGATAAAGTGACAGTTACACTTATTTTAGGGTATGATGCAGATTTATGCCACCTAAGACCCTATTCTCATTCTTTATTGGCAAATCTGATTGAAGATAAATATTCCATGGTCTGTTCATATATGTGACCTATTTATTTACTTCTATGCATTTCCATGGATGATATATTCCTTTTGGCATGGAGGATATATGTGGTTATATGAGCCAGTGGTTATCCATAAAAAACAAAACAAAACAAAACAAAACAAACCTTTTTCCTGAGATAATTAACCTGTGTTTATTTCTTATGATAAGTATAGGGGAGTTAATTCCCTGCCCTAAGACAAAATTAAAGAGATAAGAATGACCAGTGCACATATGATTTTAGAAACAGAAAACAGGAGAAGATGCAGTAATTATCATCCAAGTGTTAATTATTGTGTTGTCAAAGACATGGTGTTTTCTTGATCTTTAATGTGATTGTACCTCTAAGATGCAAACTAGAAGAACCTCCAGTTTTTGTAGTATGATACCAGGCATCATTCTGCATCCCTTCTAGCAATTCAATAAATGCTTTCATCTTTTTAATGATATGAAAGTTAGTGATGCCTTGCTTCTGGCCACCACTAAAATTTTATTTGAAATGTTAAGAAAGCAACATATTAAAAAATGACTCTTTTTTTCCCTGGGAATGGAAATACTTTTCTCCTTCACTATTAGTTTTCTGACTTACACAGCTAGCCTGGGTTCTGTGATATTCGATTGATTCAGACATTGTTAGATTCAGAGGCCCCATTAAAGTCAATGGCCAAACTTTACAGTGACTCCAGGAGAGGCAGGAGTTCCTCCTTCAGAACTTGTGCAGCTCTAAACCACAATGGGCATGTCTATACAAGATGCTATGTTGCAGTAGCAAAGCACTATGGTGATGTAGCATCGGTGGGCAAAAAAATGTGACACTGCAGCTACGTCACCATAGCAATGCGCTCCCTCACTATAGCATGTTGTTATGGCAATGTAGTGGCTAAAAATCACTGTATGCCACTGGCAGGGTGCAGCAACAATGGCACCATAGGGGTGTACACTAGGGCTGTGAAAAGCTTTGGTTGCTGATTTGATTTGGAGGAGATTTGGCCCGATTTGGTGGCCAAATCTCCAAATCCGAATCAAATCAGGAGATCCATTAATTTCTCTGAATTGAATTGGGAGCCTCTGAATCAATTTGGAGAGATTCAACAATTCAGCCATAGACACAGCTTTACATGTTTTTTTTACATAACTCAAGGTACCAGGCACGTCTCTTGAACACTGAGATGGTGGGGCAGAAGAAGCATCCCATGGGAGGGGAGGGGGGCCCCCGCACACTTGGTGGCAGATCTGGAAGTGGAACAGAGGTACTTCTGGTCCACGTCTGGGTCCACCATGAAGCACACGTATATATACACATATGCTAAATGTGTCATAATACTTAGGTTTAATAAATACACGTTTTACAAGCAGGTAATTGATGCAATATTTTTGGATAAAAAAATTCTTATTATTAGAGTGAATACTCCCCATTCACACATGCACATGCATTTATTTCTGTGAGATCACCAGCATAAAAGAACATTCCCTAAAGATGATTAAATTAAGAAATCCAGAAGCTGCTTCTTAACCCTAATGTCCCAAATATCAATGCAAAACAAATACTGAAGTATGGCAGAGAACATATACCCAGGTAATCACCCACTGTTGGGTATATTCTTTTACCAGGTATTCAGCAGTCATTGAGTAACAAAGTTAATGTAGAGGTTTAGGAGAGCCTCATAAAACAGATATCATGTGGGGACAGAGGGAAGAGCAACAAGCCAGACTACAGATACCATCACTCTTGGTGCATGCTTCAGCTACTGTGCTAACTCAGAGGTTTGGAATGATCAAGATCTATTACCTTTGCCTCTTGCATGCAGACTCCATAAAGATAATAGCTAATCTTTAAGTATTTGGGTTTTTTGGACTATAAGCACCCGAGTTTTGTCCCAACGGATGGCCATTTAGTAGCTCAAAAAAAAGTTACAAAAGGTAGACATGGATATATTTCCCCATACATTGGCTGCCTGAAGACACTATAAAATACTGTACCAATTAATTTTGAAAGCTCTTATAAATAAAATACTTAATCATTAAAACCAGTACTTATCAACTTATAGAACCCAGGTCATTTTCTATGATTTCATTAAATAGCCACATGGCAAAGCACAATGCAAGGAAAGAAAGTAAAGGATCTAAAAGAAATGTGAATGAATTCCTTCATGTTATCACATATAAAACAACAATAACCATAGGCAGAATGAAATCTATATTCATAATTAATGCTCACATCATAATAGCACAAGAAAAGAATCTATCAGGAAAAATTAATTTGCTAAATTATATTACTGCATTATGCACCAAATAAAATTAAAACAGCCATAAAACAGAAAATTAGTTTATGCAGAACAAGAGCAATGCAAAAATACAGTGATGATTTTTGTTTTAAGTCTGCTCTTGCCTTATGTTGTACTAAAAACAGTAGGGAAGAGGCGTTATTAATAAATCCAGTTCACAGAGGGAGAAATGTGACAATTTAACCTAAAAAAAAATGAAATCCCTGTAAATCACTTCAGAACCTTAAAATAAGCAGGAAGATTCATAGATAACAAAACAAACAAAATACATAAATCTTCGATCTCCCCTTCTATTCAAAAGGTAAATCTGTTTTCAAGAATATCAAGGGGGAAACAAGGATGTTGCAAAGACACTTTCAATGAATTACAGAAACAGAGCAAAGTAGGATTAAAAGGGACCTCAGGTGGTCCTGTAGTTCAACCCCCTGCCCAAGACAGGATCATCCTTGACTAAACTGTCCCAGCTAGGTACATCTTTGACAATCACCAACATCATCTTCAAATACAAGGTAAAGGATCCAATTCTGCCTTCAAAAACTTATGGGAAAATGGGGGTCTATATCTGGTCTTTTTCACCAACTGTTTTCCTTCAATGGCATGTGTCAACTTAAATTCATTGCAAATCTTTCCC
>NW_005842895.1:242708-244231 GCF_000455745.1 Alligator sinensis
ATACTGTTTCTGCATCATGATGTAATACGTGGGTTTTTGTGGGTATCTTTTTGCTGGAGAAGTAAAAATTTCCTACTTGTTGATTTCGTAAATGTACACCATGAAAACTGAACGTATTATGAAGATTAAAAAGAGAAGAGAAATATTCTGAGGCTAAAGTATTCAGAAAACTACATCTTATAATGTAGAGTTAAGATATTTGGATGCAACCTATGGTGGATATTTATTTTAGAAGGAACAGTGACTGATGGCTAAAATTTTAAACTTTTAGAATTTTAGTACTTATTACTAATCATTCAATAAATTCGATACAAGTGTGGCTAACAAGTGTGCTAGAAAGCAAAATCAGGCTCTCGTGGCCTAGCAGGGGAGCAGCTTTGTAACAAAGCAATTATCAAACATTCCAGAGATGTATTGTTTTTTGGGTGTAGAGGGTGTCTAACAAGCCCTAAGAATAGAAGCAACCCTATCTCCAATGCATTCCAAAAATAAGTGCACAGCTGCAGGGATTAACCTGTCCCAGCACCTAAAAATCCCAATTAGGGATGGAAAGAGTCTTACTACATACTCACAACTTATCAGACACCTGGTGAATGAAACACACATGGACAGTATCTCCATTGGGTGACAAGGTACATCAGATCAGACCACCAATGAATGAGCACCAGCAAGGTATACAATGAATGAACAAAAGGTATAACACTTAAGGGGAACAAAGAGAGGGTGTGTTCGTTGTTCGGCAACTTTCCCCAGGTGAGACCACAACAAACTGAAGCAAGAGACCCACAGATAATTGTGTGCTGGTCTGTCTTCCTGTGTACATCCCTTTGAGAGCCTTTGCTTGCTTGCTAATTGTCATATGCTGCTACTGTGCATCAGTAAAGGTCTCCAAGTTATCTACCAGATGTGTTGTGACCAGTCATTTTAGGGATGTTGCAGCCTGCCCACAGTTGAGTGATTGGAGGCTGATTCTTAAAATCAGGCCAACACTGACCAAATCTATAATAAGATATACATAATTATTTAAGGGCCTGATACAAAAGGGGGACATAGGCAGAATTTAGATGTTCAGTTTCAAAACTGAGCCCTGAAAACCCCTGTTCAGATGCCAGTTAACTCTGGATTTACTTAAAGTGCTTGCCTTGGTTTTTAACTAAGTGTTCCCCAGGCACTTACAATGTTGATTCAACACAGATTGAGAAGCATTTCATCTCTACAGGGCTGAGAAGGTTGGCACCTAAGCACCATCAGGATCCATAAACTAGTTCCCCTTGCTCTCTCATCTGAGAGCCTTGGTCTGGTAGATAGTCTGATATCATAACTACAGATCAAGCTCTGTACAAAATGCAGCGGCAGATACTGGTTTCTTTTAAAACATGCCAGGCTCGGAGCTTGGTGTCCATGATGCATGCCACTCTGTTTTCCGCTTATGAAGTTTGCCAGAGCTCATTCAAAACATAGTTTCATAGTTTCATAGTTTCTAGGGTCGGAAGGGACCTGGGCAGATCATCTAGTCCGACCCC
>NW_005842895.1:245942-259738 GCF_000455745.1 Alligator sinensis
ATCCTCCTTAGCTCGTTGAAGTTTGCCCTCCTAAAATCTAGGGCCACAGCCTGACTGCTTGCTTTTGCCACCTTGCGCTGAATGGTGAATTCCAGCAGGCAGTGGTCACTGTCGCCCAGGGGGTCAAGCACCCGCAGCCCCCTCACCAGGTCGTCGCCCGTGGCCAACACCAAGTCCAACAAGGCATCCCCCCTGGTGGGGCTGTGCACCTCCTGGGTTAGATGAAGGTCCTGGACTCTGTCTAAGAACCTACGGGAGCACTCAGACCTGGCTGACTGCTCCTCCCAGCAGATGTCTGGGAAGTTCAGGTCCCCCATGACTACCACATCCTTAGCCTTCGCTACCTCGGTGAGCTGACCCAAGAATTCCTGGTCAAGCTCCTCTCCTTGGTTGGGTGGTCTATAGTAAACTCCCACCGTTAGGTCTCTTTTCCCTCTTTTGCCTTGAACCCTAACCCAAAGCACTTCAGAGTGCTTCTCCCCTGACTCTTTACTAATTAGCGAGGATGTGTATTCCTCCTTGATATAGAGTGCCACTCCCCTCCCTCTCTTTCCTATCCTGTCCCTCCTGTACAGCCTATAGCCCTTGACATTCACCGCCCAATCATGTTTGGAGTCCCACCATGTTTCCGTAATCCCCACAATGTCCGGGCTGGTGTCAGCCAGCAGGAGGGCGAGTTCCTCCTGCTTGTTCCCCATGCTATGGGCATTAGTGTAGAGGCATTTCAGGCCTCCAGTAGATGTGTATACTGACCCCCTAGTCCCAGCATTCCCCTGGTCCCCATCTCTTACCTGTTTATCTGCTACGCTTGTCGGTCTGGGCTGGGCTGTAGTTGTGGGTGCCGTTTGGTCTGGTAGTCTGATGTATCCTCTGCCCTTATCTTCCCCTTCCCCCGACAAGCCTACTTTAAAGCCCGCCGGAGTAGGTCCGCCAACCTAAAAGAGAACACATGCTTACCTTTAGGGGAAAGGTGGAGCCCATCCCATCCTAGCATGTCTCTCGTCGTGATGTGGTGGATGTGATCAAGAAAGCCGAAACCCGCCTCGAAACACCATTCCCATAGTTGCCAGTTGGTCTCCACGATGCATGATTCGTGCTGTCTGCCCAGTCCACTCACTGGAAGGATGGAAGAGAAGACCAACATGGCAGACTAAGGTTAAATTCCTTCCTTTGCTTGAATGAATTTATGCCACCATCTCCCAGCTCTTATTAAAGCTGACTTGCTATTGGAAGTCAGCTTCAATTTGTTATCCTGTGGGACCTGAAACCTAAGTCAATGGGAGCAAAATTAGTGCCTTGGAAGAGTACTCATATTCTGGTTCCCAGTTAGAGTACTGGTGTAAACATGAGACTGACATGATAGCCAGAAATAACTGAGATATTTCCTACAGGAAAATAAAGGCATTTAGTTTATCAGTAAGATGATATATATATATATTTAAACCTGTATTACTAACCTTAAGACTGTTCCTAAGAAAAAATAGACAGATAAAAGTGTATTGTAGGAAAAGAAATATAAATGATTATCACTTCAGGACATGAGAAAAAATAAATGCCCTGGTCTTTTTTCATGTGTGCAGTATAAGCATATTGTATTTTAGATATTTCCCAGTCTTAGTTGTAATTTTCTGTTTAATGTTTAATACTCAACAAATGAAACAGTCTACTGTACAGACTTTGCAGATTCAATATTCTCTATGATCCTCCTATTTTGGTGCAGGGCTATGACATCACCAAAGATTATAGCTTTAAAAAAAAAGATCAGCATCACCGCAAATGCATGTTAATTACTTTCCTAGTGCTTTCTGCAGATTTTTACAGTTCATGCAATATGGATATAGAGGCATCATGAATTAGTAACATAAGAATAATGTGAGTGGTTATGCATCCATTGAAGTATTACATCTGTTGAAGTATTGTCCTACTGAAACTTCTGACATTAACACATTGGAGATTCAAGATTAAAATGCTAGTTTTCACAAGAGGTGCACCGATACATTAGTCCCATGTTGGATCGGCACCAATATGAGGAAAATTGAGAGTATTGGCAATTGGCTTTTTTTGGCTGATGTGGTCAATAATATTGCCAATAAATGCTACATGCATGTGTGCAGCTGTAGCAGAGCATGCAGGCAGCCAGGAGCAGAGCGTGGCAGCATAGAGAGCAGCCAGGTCTGACCGGTAAATCTGTTGTGAGGGAACGGATGCGGGGGGAGGGGCAGATCAAGGCCCCAGTGGTAAGGAAGGGATTGGGAGTAAATCTGGGGCTGGAGAAAGCACTGCCCAGCCAGGTGGGGCGGGGCACAGGATGGAGTTATGGCTCATCTGGGGGCCATGGTGGGGTGGCTCCTGCCACTGCACACACCCTGGGAGGGCATGGGGGGTGTGTGCTCTAGATCTGTGTGCAGGGAATGGTGGGCTGCCACTGTTGGCTGAGGCCAGGGGCAGCACTGGGCTCTTCCCAGTGGTGGGGGCTGGGTTGGGCTGTGCTCAGGATGGGCGGCAGCAGCAGCACTGGGAGGGAGAGTTGCGGGGAGGCTACAGCCACCCCAAAATTCACCATAGCCCCACTCCCAGAACTGCCTTTGCCTACCTTGAACACAGATCAGTCCAGTCCCCTACCCCCCTGCCGGGAAGAGCCTGGCACTGCCCCCAGCCCCAGCCCACAGCAACAGCCGGCCCTTCCCCATGTGCAAATTTGGGGGCATGTGCTGCCCCATGCCTCCTCTAGGGTGCATGCAGTGGCAGAAGTTGTCCCACCCCCATCCCCTGGACAAGCATGGGGAGGTCAGGGCTCCATCCTGTGCCCTGCCCTGTCCTGTCCAGCCCAACGTCACCTGCCCGTGCCCCAGTTACAGCCCCACTTGCTCCCTCACCACAGGGGCCTCAATCTGTGCATGAAAAGGTCAGTGGAACTTCCAAGCTTATTTTTACCTGTTAAATGCCTTGTCTGTTACTTCTAAATCCACAGGATCTTTACAAACTGTAATGAGTGGGGATCACTTCACTAACTTCCAAAATGCAGCCATCCCAGAGAAATAGGAGTAAATGAATGCATTTAACACAGCTCAAAGATGACCTGTTCAATAGTTTAGGACAAGAAGTGAAGAGCAATACATGTTGTCTATTCAAAATAATTGGTTTAATCAGAGAGAGCTTTTTAGTCCTGGCTTAATAGAAACAATATTGGTATGCTGTTTGTGGTTTATAGTTAGAGAAAGGAGCATAGAAATTTTGCCCTACTTCAATGCTATTGAACAGAAGAGGGGACGGGGAAAATGGATTACTGCAAACTGTCCTTATGCAAGTGTGTAACTTTAAGGTTATTGTCATTAAGAGTACTCAGATTTGCACATCACTTGAAATGCCAACTGCATTCATTTCTTTCCTAAGGGCCTTCTTAGATATTGTACTTTGAGCTGCTCAAATGTCAATCAGTTTTAGCACTAGGTTGAATTTAGAGTGATCACACCTTAAAACTAAAAACATTCTCTGACTATCTCCCACCTGCACAGCTGTAACTTATTATTAGAGATCTGATGAGCAGGGTCCTGGCTAGGAGCTGTAGCCATTAGTTGCAACTACAGGGCTGATGGGCTATGACAAACTTCTATCCCTGCTCTAGGTGCAGGTGTATGAGAGGTAGGTTGCAGAGGGGGGAAGGAAACGTGAAGCTGGGAGGCAGAGAGTTAATGGAATGGGGATGAGAAATTAAATGGGAGTGGGGAGAGGGTGGCTAAATGAAGCAAGTCAGGCATTGAAAGCTAAAATAAAAGAAAAAATAGAAAAAGGCATTTAAAAAGAAATAGAGAAAAAGTAAATTAAAGAACATCTTGTGTTTTAATAGATTAGGATTTGAAATTGCTACTCATGTTTCCTGGGGTGGCTGGGAGTGGTGAAGGGAAGGTGCTTTTGGAGGAATTACTGCCCCTGCCCTGAGAGGGAAGCCCCAGGTCATGGGAACCTGATCTGACCTCCTACCTTGTTCCCACTCTCCCCACATTCACTCCTAGATCTATCAATGCCCTGAAACTTAGCTAGTTGGCATGTGCTCTGCAGGCTGTTTGTATGGGGTTGCACCCCTGAAGGTAGGAAGGTGGGAGGGGGAGTTGGCTTGATGCCAGAACTACCCCCTGAGCAGTAGATTTCTGGGGGTGGAAAGTTTGTCCACACAGAACAGGAGGGTAGGAGAAGGGACACTGCATCCTGGGATACTGGAGGACTAAAGCTTGGGTGGCTCATCTTTGGGCGGGGGTGGGGAGGGGGGAGGGTTGGCCACACATTAATGGAACACTAGCTGGGGAATACAAATTAGAAGTAAACCTGCCCTGTAGTGGCATAACTTTAATCTGTGTAAAGTGTGCTTAAAACTAGTTTTAGGTGTTAACGTGTGGACAATCCAGGGGTTAAGAGCTCTAGGAGCCACATAAAGTTAATGTGTAACAAGGCACTAAGTGCAAGTGCTTTGCAACCTTGGATGGACTGCTGGGTACTCCTGAAGATAGCAGGTTAGAGAGTGGCCTATTGTGGAAAATGCACTAAAAGTGGCTACTATCCTAGAAAACTTTATATGTTTTCCATGTGTCATCTATGATGGGGCCTCCTTTCAAAGATCTGTTGCCTGAGGAACAGAATCAGTTTGACTGATGACTCAAATGGTACATAAGTGCATACATGAAAGGTAGCAATACCTTGCTACATTCATTCTTTTGTTACCTGTGGTTCTAGCTGACATGTACATATTGTCCCATTTACCTGGCACTGAATGTCTGTTAATCCTTTTTATAACAACTGAACAGACTTAATGGATAGAGTTTTAAGATCAGATTAAGTGATGTAAATGAGAACAATGTTATTTATGTGATACCAGTTTATGGCACCTGAGGATCTAGATGCCCCAGCACTGCCCAAATAGTTTACCTTGTATATGTTCTCCCACTACCCTTCTATTTTTTACTGAGTAGCAGTGGGAGCAAATGTCTAACATGCTGCTTTATTCTTTTGAGCAGCTAGTCAATTTAATAGGTTTCATTATGTCTTTACAGGGATACAAAGCTCTAATTATGCTTATAAACTATATTCCCACCTTTCACCTGCTACAATGCCATGAAAGTTAAAGTCTCACAGACATGTAGGCAGTTAAAGTTCTGAATTTATGTGTGTTTACCAGCAGGGACAAGAATGAGGAATATCTCAGATGCATTTGGCAGCAGCAAGGGAAATGAAGTTTAGAAGAATAGTGGTTTTTTGCTGATCGGATTAAACTTTGTTGTTGTTTTAAGGAGGATTAGTTGTGAACACAATTCAAAGCACTCAGTTTATTTTTGGTGGCTGTCACAACAAGCATGTGTTAAATAAAATAAAGCTGCTCAGAGGCATTACAACTATCTTTTTTTAATTCTTCCCATTTCCCTTGCATTATCTTAATACTGTCCATTATCTCATTATCCTGGGTTTCAGATGCCTATTTAACAAAACATCCTTTTGTTCTGAGAGAGAGTAATCCATGTGTTCACAGCACTTTTTCTCCCAAATGAAATTAAGAGCTATAGCACTAAGAAAATCAGAATCTCTTTTTCTTTATCTTCCTAATTGCAGCACTGATAGTAACTTTAGATAACAACTTAGATGAATAAGAAGAGTTTTACAGATTTCCCTGAATCAAATATTTCTGCAATTAAGACTGAGCATACAGTAAAGTTCATTTAAAAATAAGTATAACCTCTTAATTTATTCAAAAAAGAAAAATAGCAGCACCTTTGCTCTATCAGAGAAAAATACCTCTATTTCAGAGAGTTTAGGACCATTACAATAAATTTAGTCTGACCTACTATTTAAAACAGGCCATAGAATTTCACCCATTAATCCCTGTAAAGAAAGGAATTAGTCTTTCTTCTACATAAGCAAACAACTATTGAGCCTAGTAACTACTTCAGTTATCTACTTCACTGGTTAATTACCCTCACTGTTGAAAACCTATGTCTTATTTTCAAATGCAGTTTTCTAATTCCAACAGGCAACCAGTGGTTCTTGCTAAGCCTTTTCCAGCTAGATTAAAGAACCATTTAAAATAAAATATTTTCTCCTATCAAAGTATGTCTAGACCCTGATCAAGATCCCCTTAACCTTCTTTTTGATTAGCTAAATTAATTGAACTCCTTTATTCTCTCATGTAAACTGTTTTTTTTCTGAACCACCTCCAGTTTTTCTAAGCATTCTTTTTGAAGTGTGAATATTAAAGCGGGAACAGGATTTTTCAGCAGCAGATCCACTTCTGTCATATACAGAATCAGTATTAATGGTATTTATATTCAGTTTTCTTATATTTCTACATTCAAGATTCATGTTATAGCTCTCTTTTCCTTCCATAGAACTTATATTGATAATTTATATGACAATTTATAATGTCCCTTCCAGAGGCATGCATTTCTAGGATACAATCTATGAACATGGCCTTCACTTCTGTTTTTAGATGCATGACCTTGCATTGTGTCTGTGAAAACAAATTTTAACTAATTAATTAATTAATACTCAGTGGATTGAGTCACATCAGAAGAATAAATAAAGCACGGCATACACTGCAGCGACTCTATCCAAGTGGAAAAAAAAATCCCAAAGTTCATTCCTAAATGAGACAAGTTTTTTCTATGCATAAAACCAGGGTACAGGGGGCCTGACCAGCCTTCATTGTTTTCAATGGGAGTTGAATCAAGCTCAGAAACTCAAAAGGATGAAGACTAGTTCCATGGGTACCACAGGGAAAAGAATGAAAGGAAAAGTACTACTAATGACAGCGTAGGAGTACAATTATTGTTTCTAGTACTCACAAATTATAATGCATCACAATTAAGTTGCAAATTGAGAAAAAAAGACAAATTACAGCTGAGAGAAGTGAGGGTTTAATTTTACGTTCCCAACTCCTACTGAATAAATAGTAAGAAATCCTAAACTTGGAGACTGTTAGCCATACTTTGCTTCAGAATATTAATTAAAAAATAAATCTGTTTTATTTTAACTTGGCAATTTGTTTTTGAAATTGGTAACATTATGAGCTGTTCTTATCACACCTATGAAAAATTTACATTAAAATAGAATGTTTTTTGTTTGAAGCATTCTCAACATTCCAATTCATCACTGTGCAAATCTTTTTATATAGTCCTTTGTCACACATAGGGCCTTCTATTTATTTATTTTTTTACTTAAGTGTAAACACACATACTTAACTAGGAATAACTCAGGGAATAGACAAAGGGAACAATTTGTATTGTGGTTTTTACATTGAATATTGAATTTTAAAGATACGAAACTGACCTAATACAAAATTGAAAAGAGACCAATATAAGTTGCAATGATGCAACTGTTGCTTCTGTATGATTCTGTTACAGTGGAAGCATAGAAAATTGTCTTCGGTTTTAACCCTGCTTGATTCTGGGTCTAAGTTGATGCTGGTTAGCTAACCTATACTGCAACCAAATCATGCAGGTATAACAGTTGATACAAGCTCCCAAGCAGCAGTTCTTCCCTTTGAAAGCATTTGAAAAGCATTTGCCCATACCCTTAGCAGCTCATCATCAGGCCCATTAATTAAAAAAATAAAAATTAAAAATTAAAAAAGCAATGTATCTGAGATACAGCTCTTTGGTAAAAAAAAAAAAAAAAAAAAAAAATCTCTTTCTTTGCCCTCACATTTTCTATGCACTTAGCAAGCTATGAAACTAACGCCAAAAAGTGATTATCTATCATTTTCTGCCTCAATATCAGAAATACAGTTTTGTTTTCCCCCCTTTCCCAAGGTAGTTTGAAAATTATAAATAGAGTGTTTGAGATCATAAACACTTTAATACCATGTCTTGTAACTGGCTATAACGTTATTGCAAACAGCAAGAATTCCCTGACGATATTCTATACTCTGTTGAATCACAATAATGTACATTCTGTGTAACTCTAAAAAAAAAGAAAAAAAGGCTGGACTTTTCCTGGATCTGCACCAATCTGACTAAGGTCAGATTTCAGCCCAGTCTGCTTGTTATAATTGCTCTGTGCCTAATGGAGTACCATGCAGTTTTCAGCAGATGTCAACCTGTTAAATAAGCAGAGAGATTGGGGAGGAAGGCCATCTTATGAAGAAATATTAATTAAAATATTCATATGCTCTGTGACCATTTGGAGTGAATGTTCTTTCTATGGAAATTTCCATCCAGTCATTAGAATGATTAAAACTGGATCAAATTCTGATCTCATTTATCTCAGGATAAATCCAGAGTAACTTCAGTGAATGTACTTTCAATTTACGCTTATATAAACAGAGACTAAAATGTGACCCACTATTTTAATCTTCATATTGCTATGATATTTAATTTTCTAAGGGAATGGACAGAATACTTATTATATATTAGAAAATATAATAGAAAATGTGCATATCCTCTTCAGCTGTAACAAACTTCAGGTTTTACAAAACAAACAAACAAATGGAAAACTTTTACAGCAAGGGTCATCAGTATGCAGTGTGCAGGCTGGATCTGGCTTGCAGAGCTACTAGATCTTGCCCATGGAGTTGGAGTGCTTTACCCTGTTGGGGACAGGCAGCTGGAACTTGCACCCACATGACTACCACTGCTGTCCACCCTCTCCCCTGTCTGTGCATGGGTGCAGCTTCCAGCTCCTGGGGAACTCAGCTGGATCTGGGCTGCTTCCATCTCTGCCTGTGCTGCAGCTGGGGGGGTTGGGAGAAGCAGCAGCAGTGCAGTTACAGCTTCTAACTATCCAGTCCCGGTTTAGGTCCCCATTGACTGGGTGCATCCACATGTGATGCTATTATGACAAAGTATCTGCTAAAAAAGTACATGCCACATGTACGGTGCAGTACAGGTAGTCACTTCCAAAAGGAAGTACTAAAGCATGGCATAGTAACAACATCACCATAGGGCAACATGTACACTCTCCCACCAGTAGCTGCATCCACACTGCAGCCAGGAAAAATGACCTTGGTGCAGGCAGAGCTGCATCCCAGCTGCCCAGGCGTAGCCCCCGCTTTAGATCACTTCCCCACCAGGTGAAAGCTGAGTTCGTGTCACAGATGGAGTGTGTGTGTTGAGGGGGAGGGGGGGCTAAGAGAAACACCTACAGAACCTGGTTTTCATGCAGAGACAGGGAACACTATTTCCCACCCTACCCCCTGCCCGCCTGCCTGCCACTGCTGACATGCTGCCAAAACCACCCGCCCACACTGGACTGAGGCAAAGTTGTTCTGGCCTGCAGATTATAATGGTCGGCCCTGTTTTACAGAGTTCATTGCAGGGCTTGACATTTAATATTACTGTTCCCATGAACTGTAAACAAATAGGGTTGTGTGAAACAGCCCTGTTCCATTTTGACTTCTGTTTTGACATTTTGATGGGACAGTGTTTCATTTTGGGTTTTATTTTGTTTCAAAACCACTCTTCTGTTTCATTTCTTCGAAACTGTTTCGCTGTTTTGACTCTGTTTCAACGTTATGCCCATAGGCTATAATGGGGAAGTATGAAACTGTCTATAACTTTGTCATTTCTTCCCTTATTTGGATGAAACCTACAGGAATAGTAGCTCCTTCTAAGGCCATGATGCCTGCCAAGTTTCAAGGAGATAGGTATAGGGGTTTCTGGGAAACTGCACTTTAAGCTGCTGAAAGCAAAACTCATGACATGGGTGACACTGTGTGTGTTAAGGTGCAGCAGGGTGAAAACTGCAGGCATGATAGGCCCTGCTGAGGCCTTGGAGCCTGCTACCTTTCAAGGAAACCCCTCCTTTCAAGGAGATAGTTGTAGAGGTTTCTGGGAAGCTGCACCTCAGGCTTCTGACAAGCAAAACTCATGACATGGGTGAAACTGTGTGTGTGTTAAGTTGCAACCTCACTGGCACTAGGGCCTCTACACAACATGGTAGTGTGCCCCAATGAAGTCTCCTTCTCCCCTACAGCATCAGTCTGATCCACCTCTTTACATGACAACAGGTAATAAAATAACTTAGTGAACACTCGCACAGTAGCACCAGCAGCTTATCAGGCAGCCAAACTGTATCAGAGCCTGTCTTTCCTCTCCTGCAAGAGCTTTTTCTCCAGTGTGTGTGTTAAGGCATGCCATCACTGTGTGACTCGGTGTGTGTGTGTGTGTGTGTGTGTGTGTGTGTGTTAAGATGTGCCCTCACTGGTTCTGGGGCCTCTACATGACACAGTAGTGTGCCCCAATGAGGTCTCTTCTGCCCCTAAAGCCTCAGCTTGGTCCACCACTTTAAATTACAGCAGGTAAAATAATAACTTAGTGAGCAGCAACACAGTAGCACCAGCAGCATCTCAGGCAGCCAAACTGTGACAGTGGCTTTGTTTCCTCTCTGGATGAACTTCTTCTCCAGAAGCTACCAGAGAACTCTCCCTGCCAGCCCCAACCCTGGGGCTTAAATGTGCCCAGGACCCTGCATCCTTCCTGTCAGTGCTAGGGGTATTGGTCTAAGGACATAACACTGGTAGACAAGGTCCTTTCCTTTGGGTCAATCTAATCTAGTATCTTTTAGCAGAACAACTGAATAGTTAGAGAAATAGATCTTAGCAAGCTTTCAGGCTGAAAAACCAGTTGTCAGGCTGAGGAAGCACCTGCAGTTGGTGTGTGTTGTTCCTTGATAGAAGGAACAGTGAAGAAGCCAAAGGCTGGCATGCAATGCAAGCAAGAAAGCCAGTCAGTGAAAATGGAAATGGAGGCATCAGGGGGTGAGGGACAGGCTGGGACAGAGGGATCCTTGGTCCTGGCATTTCCTGGGGCTGCCGCACCATGAGGCCTCCTTGAAACTGGCAGAGTGCAGTTTTAGTGGTCATGCCCAGGACCTGGGGCATCCTCCTTCCCCTTAGTCCCAGGCCATACCTCCAAGTTCATCCTGGCATGGAAGATCAGCAGGGACATGTTCTTCTCCTGCTGGTTGGTGGTGCAGTGAGTACCCCCTCTAGCTCTGAGACCGAGGCATTAAATGGCTTTTAAAAAATGAAAAAAGGAAATAGGTGCAGATGGAGTGAGGAGGGTGGCATTCACTCTGTCTGCACCTGGAGCATGGGAACCCCAACAATGAGAGGTTCACCTTTAGGAACACCAGCTGTTCCACCAAACAAGGATCCAAGCAGTTGCAGTGGGGTATCACCACATCCCCAGCAATGCTGAATACCCTCTCATTTGGAACATTAGTCAGTGGACAGGACAAGTGTTTGCGGACAACCATGGCCAGATCTGGCCACATCTGGCTGTGGCTTGTCCAGTAGGCCAAGGGATTGCATAGCAGTGGCTCTACATTGTTATCGAGATAGGCAGCTGCCAAAGCCTGAGTTCTACCTGCCTGGCGGTGGGGTCTGGTACCTCTGGACCCTACCATGGAAGCCATGCCCTTGGCCCACATTGGCAGCACCTGTGGTGGAGGAGGAGACTGACTGGTGGATGGCATGCTAGCATGGGACAGTGTATCCCCCTCTTCTATGTCCCCCTGCCTCTATCATTCCTCCCTGACTCTTTTCACCAGCATCTCCATCACCTGATTCAGGCTATGGCTTCTGCATATGCTGCCCTTCACACTCAGGTCACACATGATGGCCAGCACATGGACAGTACAAGGATCCCACAAGGGATCAAGCTGTTTCCTGATGCCCTCCTTCAGCCGCCTCACCAGTGCTTGGACATCTGGTGACAGTGGCTTGCCCCAGACAGAAATAGTGATCCCCTGGAAGCTCTCCATTTGGCTCTGAAGTTCCTCCACTACCAGGATCACCTGGCTAAGGAAGGCATCGCCAGCACTGAGGGTCTCAATGGTCTTGAGGAAGGGCTTGAGGACCAGCAAGATGTGGGAGATGGTATCCCACTTCGCTCTGTCAAAGGGGCCACTGATCCCAAATCTCTCTGAGCAAGACCATCTCATGGATGGCCTTCTGTTGCTCCTCCAGCCTCTCAAGCATCAGGTATGTGGAGTTCCACCAAGTCTCCACATCCTGCATGATTTTGTGCTGCAGGATGTTCAGCTCTACTTATCTGACCCACAGCATCTTCCCCTTCTCCTCACCTTGATGCTCCAGTGGAAGTAGCCTGCCACCTTCCTGAATTTGGAAATGAGTTTCTTGTGGTGGTGGCACCATCACCGGCAGCTCTGTCCCCCTCCAAGGCAACCCTGACGTCAGGTGGAACTTTAGGAACTCACAGCGGATGCCAAAAAAGTCATAGACCACCTTGACCATATAATTATCAGTGACCATGAACCCATGGGTGAGTTCTCCCTGCCCAATGAGCCACCCTTGCACCTAGCGGTTCATGGCTGCCATGATCTTGGTTGCCATGTGGGACTCATCCATCAGTTCGGTTTGAAGGAAAGCCCACCTACGGCCTGACTGGTCACACCAGTGCCCTGTGAAGGAGATGTACATGTGCCCCACCCCAGCTGCTCTAGATGTCTGAGGTGAAGTGTAAGGCCACATGTAGACTTGCCTTGCACAACTCCTCCCTGCATGCCTCACCTGTGCCAAAGGTGGTGCATGTGTGTTCTTGGTAGGATGGGGCCCCAAGCACCATGAGCCACCAGAACCCTTGCTACTCATCTAAGGAGAGGGGCTGACCACTCATAGCAAGCATCTCTCCAGTGTTCTGGGTGATCTCGCTCGCCCTTGCAATGCACCCCGCTTTCTGTCCCCCTTTCCCCCACTGTTCCAGGGTGGCCTGCCTCTGCTTTGGGGGGATGAGGGCTTTGGAGTGACAGGGGGACTTCCCTTTGGGCACACTTCTGCTGGTGACAGGCTGAGGAGCAAGGGCAGGGGGTGGTACCTGTGGAGATACATCAGCATCCCTGTGGTGTTCATGTGTTTTGTTCCCTTACACCAGCTGGTTTTAGCTCAGCAGTACAGGCAGATAGCTTATGTAGGATCATCTGCTAGCTCAAAATGATCTCAGACCACACTACCCACTCACTTCTGGGGTATGGGTGCATGTGTGGATGCTGCAATTTCCCCCTCCTCAGCAGGCAGAGGCACAGCAACAGGAGGAGGAGACTCAGCTGAGCTGCTTGCCTCTGCAAGCTCTACCTCAGCCTCCTCTGAAGTGCCTTCTTGGGAAGGAGACCTGGGTCTAGGGAAAACTTGAGGGATGTAGAACACAAACACAGCTTATTCCCCCTCCTTCCCCAGAATTTAACTTGCTATGGCACTGAGATCCAGATCCATCTCCAGCTCTCCCTCTGGTACTGGAAGCCTCAGGATGGGAAGTGAAATGGGAGTGGAAGAGTCTGTCATGCTGGTGCTGCTGCTTGTTGTCATGGTGGGGGGGGGGGCATTATGGCTGGTGCTCTTGGAGGGGATGCAGTCTCAGGCACAGGCAGTGGTACTGGCACTGCTCCCCTCTCCTTGCTGCTTCTGGAAGCCTCATCCCTGCTAATTGTAAATAAGAGTCTGCATCTCAGTTAGGTGTGTATGTTGGGGGGGGGGGGGACTTATACCTCTCCCTCTACCCCCTCTTCTCACCCTCCCTGAATGCTTACCAGCTACCTTTCCACCACACATCATTGTGTGTTTCATAGTGTCTTGTATTTATACAAATATGTAAATGTATCTGCATTCCTATATAAATTCTATAAGGTATGTAGTATATGTTGCAAGATATACATGTATCTCCCTTCCTATATAAACTCTATAAGATATGTAGCATATGCCTCAAGGTATAAATGTATGTGTTCTTATATAAATTCTATAAGGTACGTAGTATACACTGCAGGGTATAAATACATATATTTATATAAATATATCTGCA
>NW_005842895.1:259769-262760 GCF_000455745.1 Alligator sinensis
CTGTATAATTCTATAATGTGCATGAAATATGCCACAAGGTATAAATGTATAGAAATAAAATAAAAGTGTATCTCCCTTCCTATATAAGTTCTATATAATTTAACTATAAAATTGAAAAGAATAAATCAATTAATATAATAATAAAATTAAAGGGTATAGAAGAAAGAAAAAGCAACTATGGAATCCCACTTGCTAGTTTAGCAAGTAGGAAATAATTCAAATCAATGCTAGTAGTAGCCTGTATTATCTAAAGCTCCTGAGTTGCTGGAAGATAGCTCAGTAACTATCAGACCCCAAGGCAGAAAGCCTCTTCCCCCCTCTTGTCCCTCCCTCTCCTTACTTTCTATTTCCTTCCAGGCAAGCCCAGCTTGAGCTTCAAAACTCAAAATGTTTCTAAACTTTTGAAACATTTCAACTGCCATCATTTTGCTTCAAGGCTGTTTCAAAGCCCATCATTTTGTTTTGCTGTTT
Organism: Alligator sinensis; assembly: GCF_000455745.1. NCBI lineage: Eukaryota > Metazoa > Chordata > Crocodylia > Alligatoridae > Alligator > Alligator sinensis. The sequence goes on from NW_005842895.1 coordinate 260,241, forward strand.
CGAGCTCAAAATGAGTTGAAACAGGGTCAAAATGAAATAGCCAGAAATTTCACACAGCTCTATAAACAAACACTTTCACTTTGGTTGTGCAAGAGCAATATGCATGGGCAAACTAACTTGGTTGAAATAAGACATACACTGGACAGGTCTAAACTGCTTCCTTCTATCTAAAACCTATCAACAATCTACATAAAAAATCTTTTGCTCACCCAGCAGTTGTAGTCCATCCCATACCTGGAAGCTTTCCTGAGCTTCAGAGCCCATGGTGAAGACTGTCTCCCCCCAGGCTCTCACTGAGTATGTCTACACATGTGCTTTAATGCTCAGTAGTCTATTTTGAAAATTACATTTAAATAATAGAAATTACATTTAAATTATACTTTTACCTTTTGCTGGGATTACAAAATAAAGTGTTGACACTAACTGACAGTAATACATTATTATTAATATGCACATTTTATACCAGATGTTTGCCAAGTTCTCCTGTTTCTTATGCCAATTGAGGAGGCAGTAACAGTTTTCTGTACACATTCAGAGTTGTTCACCCCTAAATTTCTGTCTATGGACACTAGCACATAAACACAAATCTTGATACTATGACAGCCTTATTCCTTCAGATAATAGTTGATTTAAATCAACTACTTTAAACAATTTATTCCTTGCTCTCCCAGCGCTGACACATCCAATTCAAATACACTTCACCATAACAGAGAATCTCATATTAGGCCTGGATGCCCTTGCCTGTCAACAGCATTAAATACATTATAAATGTCCTTGTTATAATAAGACCTCTTAGTAATGCCACAAAAGTACTGGCTTCCAACCATTCCATGACAGTTAGGGTGGAATCTAATCATAACTTATTTCATGTGAACTATAATCGTTACCAAGGTTAGTGCTCTAATGATTCACATGAATGCTCTTGTTAGCAACCGCAGTGTTTATGCTAAAGAGTCCAGTGGAAATAAAAATAGTATTTTGATCAATATGCAGATAATGAAAGTGATGAATAGATGGCACTGGGTGGACTGAGTACTGTTAAGGAAATTCAAAATGTGCTAACAATTAATAACTGGCTGCTTTGGAAGTACCAATCTCTGTAAAACGGGCTTTCATTTCAGGGCACACACACGGTAAGCCTTTCACTTTGCCAATAAACTGTTGTGCTTTGGCTACTATTGTGACACATTATTTTAATAATAAAGTATAGACTTCTTCCAATCTTGTTTCAGTTTCCCTTTCTGGTTAATCATTCTATAGCATCATACCTCCATGCCAAATTTACTGTACTGCAACCTGTGCTGGTGCATATGTAGAATAACTTTACTGAAATCAGTGGATTTTTCCAGATTTACGTTGGAAGAAAAAAGAGAAATCTGGTCTCCTTTGAGTAGAGACAGACATAACCAATGTGTCAATATCAAAAGATACAAATATAAGCTGTTAAAATGAAACTGTTTTGCCTGCCAGATTGTGCAACTACCTAAGTATAGCAAAGCTCTCCAAATTTAACTGTTTCATTCAGGTTCACAGTTAGGGTGATTTAGTTACCTGGTATTCTACAATATCTAACAGATGTAACAATTGCAGTAGCTGCTCCCCTCCCCTTTAAAAACAACTAAAATTTGTTTGTCCATTGTCCAATTGCTATACTTGTGTAGTTGCAGAATCTGGCAGACAAAATGGTTTCATTTTAACAGCTTATGTTGATATCTTTTGATATTGAAATGCCAGTTGTGTCTGGGGCTAGGGTGGGGTGGGCACTAACGTGCATAGTGGACAGCCCAGATGTCACAAATTTGAGGTCACAGTAGAAGCACTGATGGTGCAGTCCTGTGAGATTCCAACAAATCCATGAATTCTGCTAAGTACCTTGTCACAAGAGCATGAAAAATGAAGGAAACAAGCACCGTGGCGAATAGAACATATATTATGGAAGAACCTAGATATGTCAGTAAAATACAGCTGTCATTCAACTAAGTATTGCATAAACCTGCATAAGAGACTGTCCCTGTTCCAAACAGCTTGCCACTTTAATATGTGGGTAAGCATTATCAAACTTGTTTCATGAAGCTGTTAACTGTGACACAGACAGAAGCAACTTGACAATGTTATGCAGAATGTCCAGAAGACCACCTTTCTTCAGTAATGAGAACCAGTGTCCATACATCTATTTCCTTATTGGTTTGCTATATGACCTTGAATAAATAGGAAACGTACTTATAATAAGAGATGCTTGCGAGTTTTCTACTTCTGAGTTGTGTAGTTAAATATGGCTGACTATCTTTGCATATATACCTCATATTAGACTCTTATCCAGGGGTGGGCAAAATGTGGCCCACCAGGCCATTCTATCCGGCCCACGGGACCCCTAAAAAATTTAGAAAATTAATATTTATCTGCACTGGGCTGCTTGTCATGCAGCCCACAATGGCTTGCCAAAACTCAGTAAGCAGCCCAGTATGCTGTTAGCCTTCTTCTTAACAAGCGCACACTATTGGCTCATATTCAGCTTAATCA
>NW_005842895.1:262791-265984 GCF_000455745.1 Alligator sinensis
CCCTACACTATATACTCTACTCTCCACTATCCTTTCACAACATCTGATGAAATGAACTTGAGTACACAAAAGCTTGTGTGCACCCTCTCTATCTCTTCGTACTTAGTCTATAAAGAGACATATCTACCCTGCTTTATTACTGACTTTAGACTAACTTGATGAATTACCTCTATGCACCTCATAGTAGTTGCTCTGGTATAAATAGATGGAGAACCTCTTTCTTTCTATTTCTTCTTTACATATTTGCTGAGAGGCCCCATCTATCAAATTATTCTTTATTTTTTTTACACAGCATAAAAAAGGGGTCTCTTTCTCACTGGAAAATCTTTACCATCATCTCACTTATTTCTCATCTATTGTTTATTCTTCCACTGGAGTCTTTTCCTACTATGAGCTTCATTTATGGGAAGCATTTTTCTGCACTTGTCAGAAAAGCTTCTGGTAATGTTTCCCTCCAGTGACTTAGAGAATCACCTCTCTAGCCGCAAATATCAGATTTCATCACCGACCCCCTTCCTTTTTTTGTTTTTTTTTGACCCCTGCATGTGTTTAAAACACATTTAGTTATACACAGGAGCAAAGGGCAGATCTTAGCAGTGCTTATTCTGTAGTCCAAAAATACCTTCAGTCTTTTAAAACATGGGTTATCACAGGCTTTCAGGAGTGTGAAGTCTTTTCTTTCTCTAAGTATGTGGGCCAGCTTTTCTCCAGTCCCTTTGAATCACTATTTCTGATATGTGAATCTCTAACAATACGGTGCTGAATGCTGATTTTCTGTCAAGTGAAAGAGCTGTGTCATTGTGGGCTGGGTATAGGAGTGAGAGGCAAGTATCCTCAATTGAAATTGTGGTTTTAATCCCAACTTCCTCAGAAGCCTTGGCAAATCAGTCCCTGCTTGTTAACTTATATGTGCAATGGTGATAATGCCATCCTTTCATTGCACAAATGTGTTTGAAGAAATGTAACTGATGTACTAAATTGTGATGGCAGTTGTAGAGTACATTGTAGATAAATAAAAATACAAATACTAACAGGATTTTTTTTAATGGCATTCCTCAAATAGATTGCATTCCTTCCTAATTCAGAATGATCATAGATAGATGTGGTATTTGGGAAATAACCATAAGCACAATGTAGAAAATAGGTGACTCATCATTAGGGTTATTTTTAGATATAAAGGTGAAGTGGTTAAAATACATAATTATTCATTCACAACAAAAATATTTTCTCCATCAGTGAGGATGAAAATTGGATCCAATAGCAAAGCAATTTAAAGTGAATTTCCCAGTCTGCAAAGTTTATATGCCATGCAGAAGATTAACTTCTGTCTGCAGGTATAACAATTAAATCCAATGAATAAAATGAAACTATTCAGGGGGTGCTGATGAGTTCTGTTACTGTTTCTTCACTAAGCCGTTTAATGAAGGATTGTGTCCAGTGTTATGAGAACAAAGGATAGTTTTACATTAATTCTGTATTAGTCTTTATATTTTGATACATTTGTTTTCCTATATGTGTGGATTTATAGTAATTCTTTTACCGGATAAGAACAATGGCTCAGTCAGAATGATATCCAGGATAGGCGAGTATGTCAAGAGGTACAGGTAATACCATGGAAAATGATCCCATGTTAACTTTGAACACACCAGTTCATAAATCCAGTAGCATAACAAAGCAGGGGAAATTGGGGTACCAGCTCTGGGTGCTGACTCGGGGGGGGAGGGGGGGGGCGTGAGGAATAAAAGTGCCTGTGCTAGCCAGACCTGCTGCCACCATGCTGTGAGAAGAATAGTAGGTGACACTGGCCTGCCTATACACTGCTGTGCCAGGGTATGCAGGAGTCATGCTATGCCTTTGCCAGAATCAGAAGTAGTAGCTTAATAGTCTAGCTACATTATTGTGGTACTGTACCCAAGCTAATCAGTCCTATTTTTCAGCAGCATTTATTAGCCTTGATAGAGGGCCACACTAGTTCAGCTACTATACTTTATATGAACAATCATGTGAAGAGCTAGCTTGTGGGTTGTCTACAGCTCACTGCTTGGAATTATCAAACAAACAGAGTGGCCATTACAAAATATCTTGTAGTGGACAATTATGGAATACTCCACTTGGAAGTTACATTATAACCCAAAGGATAATACATTTCATATGACAGCTTAAGTCTATCCAATAAAATATATCACCCACAAAAAACCTTGCTTCTTACACAGTTCCTACACTATCACAGCTACATCACTTTAATACTGGTATAACCCCAGACAATTTAGTGGCCAGCTTATGGCCTCCTGACTCATGAAGGTCTGTAAATGTTTTAATAAAAAAAACCAAAACTAAACTAAACAGTGAAATAAAATCCTCCCTAATAAGAGTATGGATTAGTCCTGCACATAAAAACTGATTTTTTTATTCACAGTGAAAATATCTATACATTCATTAATGCTCCTTAGATACTGAACATTTAGTTTAGTACTTCCTTAATAAAGCACTAACTAAATGCACAGTACCTAAAGTTACTGCAAAGTAGGGTCGGCACACAGCTATTTGGTGACGCTTACAGTACATTAACCTAATAACACTACACAATAGTCTATTAGCACAGTTTTTGCCATGGCATGCTACTGTACATGGAGGTGCTCTGGGTCAGAATACAAGGGGATCAGGGGAAAGGGACCTAACAGTGGGGGTCTACTACCGGGCACCTAACGAGGGAGAAGAGCTGGACCAGGAATTCTCAGGTCAGATCACAAAGGCAGTTAAGTCAAGGGACATGGTCATCATGGGTGACCTAAACTACCCAGATATCTGCTGGGAAGAGCAGTCAGCCAGGTCTTACCACTCACGTAGGCTACTAGCCAAGTTACACAGCCTCCATCTAACCCAGGAGGTTCACAGTCCCACCAGGGGAAATGCCTTGTTGGACCTGGTCCTGGCCACAGGCAATGACCTGGTGACGGGGCTGTGGGTGCTCGACCACCTGGGCAATAGCGACCATTGCCTACTGGAATTTACCATCCAGTGCAAGGTGGCAAAGGCCTGCAGCAAGGCAGCAGCCCTGGATTTCAGGAGGGTGGAATTCAATGAGGTAAGGAGGTTAGTGGGGGAGGCACTGAGGTCTCGGAGGGGAGGGGAGTTGGGAGTGGCTGTTTCTTAAGGAGATGATCCTCCAAGCCCAAAGTGTGATAATCCCCAC
>NW_005842895.1:265994-276509 GCF_000455745.1 Alligator sinensis
CAAAATCCCCCATGGCTCACCAAAAGGATCCATGAATGTCTCAAAGTCAAAAAGAAGGCGTACACCCAATGGAAAGGAGGGGCCATTACCAAGAAGGGTTATACCTCCTTGGCTTGAGATTGTAGAGGGGCTGTTAGGAAGGCCTGGGACAGCAGGGCAGACCCTGCAATGAGGGGCTATGGGACCTGAACCTGTTCAGCCTTCATAAGAGACGGCTGAGGGGGGACCTTGTGACCATCTATAAACTCACTAGGGGGGACCAGAAGGGTTTGGGGGAGACCTTGTTTCCCCTAGCACCCCCCGGGATAACAAGGAATAATGGCCACAAGTTGTTGGAGAGTAGGTTTAGATTAGACATCCGTAAGAACTACTTCACAGTTAGGGTGGCCTGATCTGGAACCAACTTCCAAGGGAAGTGGTGCTGGCTCCTACCCTGGGGGTCTTTAAGAAGAGACTTGATGCCTACCTGGCTGGGGTCATTTGAGCCCAGTTTTCCTCCTGCCCAGGCAGGGGGTCGGACTTGAAGATCTACAAGGTCCCTTCCGACCCTACTTCTATGATTCTATGATTCTATGAAGGCTAAGGCAGAGATGGAACTGGGAGTAGCAACCTGGATCAAAGATAACAAAAAGTCCTTTTTTAAATACATAGGGGTAAAAAGAAGATGCCAAATAATGTGGGGCCTCTGCAGGACATGCTTGGTAATCTGGTGGTAGCACCAAGTTATAAATTGGGTTACATTAGTTGTCATTAAAAATTGGGGTGTATCTAATGTTATTCTGTAATAGTATCTATGGGAACTTTTAAGTGGCACTGAGAGCCACTCTCATTAAAGCACTGCAGTGCCTCATGTATCTGCATCCCTGCACTTCAAAATGGTGGTAGGGGCACTTGAACTAAAGCTCATTCAACAAGCTTTAGTTCAAACACCCCTGCTGCCATTTTGAAGAGTGGGGATGCTGATACATGAGACATGGGAGGCTGCCAGGGTGCCATAATTGCAAAGCTCCATCAGACTCAATTAATTGAGTGATTGAATCTTCTCTAATTCACTGTAATTAGAGTGTGTTGGAGCAGCCTCCGTGCTTGTGTACAGGCACCCTATAGTGATAGTGTTACTCCCACATATATTAAGAAATAGGTATAGTATGTCAGTTACCTTTAAGTGATAAACATGGGTAAATGTTCAATTTTAATAGATGTAGGCCAGTTCTTCAACCACAGCTCTGGCCGCTGCAATCTACATAACTAGGCAAGGCAAACAAGACTAAGAATTACTCCTGTCAACCTTATATAGAGCTGTAACAGTTTTTCCTTCTGTCTCCACATAAAAGCCATATTAGGCATGAAGTAAATCAGATCACATGGCACCAGATCCTTGCATAGTTCAATGCTTCCTATGTCACTGATGGGACTATAACAACGTGGGGAATTTCAAATTGCTCTAAACTACTCTGTAATTATTATAGCTCTCATGGTGCCTTGAAAGAAACCACTTTGTCCTCAAATTATACTAATATAAATTCAGAGGAGCTGATTCTCGTCTATTAAAAATGAGTGGAAGTAGTACTCATTTGGCAAACACAAAATGAATCTAACAAAACTTAAGGGAAGAGATGGTAGAATATGGCAAGAAATTAAACCAATGAGAGAGTAGGGAAGTTTTACTAGTTAGACCCCTTTCAAAACCAGTTTATTCTATGTGTCATTTAAACCAGTATTTGTAGCTCTGTTGATTTCGGCCCACAAAACTTCTCTTTGAGTTGGATCTATCTCTGAATTTGCCTCAGCATCTTCCTTCCTTCCTTAGGATATGAAAAAAGAGAGCTCTGAACAAATCTAGCAAGCTGTAAGGCTTAAAGCACACAGCCTAGAAATTGATGAAGAAACCTTTACAGTTGGCTTTCACATACTGTGAGAGCCTGCAAAACTGGTTCAGCAAATGACATAGTCACAATTTAGGCAAGTGCTTAGTACAAAAAAAATTCACAGAATATTCCATCATGATTTCAAGTTTGATTTAGTAAGTAATGTATCTGTTAAGTTATGTTCCCATGTCTGTAGTGTATAGACTTGGTAGAGTACAGAAACAATATAGTGTATGCAAAAACACAAATCATGTTTGTTTACCAGGCTAGACAAAAGGCATCTAACAAATGGTTGCATATGCAAATTCTATACATACAATTCCAAAATGTGTGTCTTATTAGACAGTCAGATTTATCTAAATAAGAATAATCAGACTGCTTCATGTTATGCTGTTTTTACAGCAATTTCTCCCCTTCCCCAATGTTTTTTTTTTCAAGTTCAAAGAGATTTTTGCCAACTGAAGTAATATTTTGCTATTTGTTCAAAGTTGTACTTCAGACTTCTAATATGCAATATTTTTTTCAAGCCAAGTAAATATTTTACAGGCTTGACACTGCTAATGACACTGGTGTGTAATTATAAGTTATAAGAAAAAAAAATGTCTCTGGCTGTTTCTGTAAACTTTCAATATGCCAGAGTCACTGCAGAGGAAATGCAGCAGACTTTATTTGATGAGTCCCATTCAATCGAAGCTATGCATCACAAAATGGAACAAAGTTAATGCATTACTAGAATTCCTTAGCTCCACTATTTGTGGATATTTAAGAGTAAATAGGAAAATTAAAATGACTAAAAAGAATCTTGCAAAAGTGGGACAGGCAGAGAAGTTTAGAAAAATTAATAACATGGCCCAGTAAAAAAAAAAGAGAAGAAAACATAAATGACAGCTTATTATAGTGCTATTCTAGTTTCAAGACAAAAGTGAGGGCTTGGCTGAAGTTTTGGGGTTTATTATTTTTTTAAAGAAACATTGTATTTATTGTGGAAAACCATACTGCTTCATTTATTTGTAGTGTTTTTATAACTATACATTTAGTCCAGTCTCTTACATTTTTCATTTTGTTACCAATAATAAATAAGGCTATTGGCACAATCTTGACTTAAAATTTAAATGCAAAATGTTTTCTTACTATGTATAGTAACATTCTACCTTGAGACCTAACACAGTAGACCTTTAACCACTTTCTCATGCAAGTTTTCTATGTGACTTCAGGGTTTCATCCAGACAAACATGGCCATTGCAGTAGATGGCGCTATCTGCGGCGCCACACCCCACATGTTGAGGCATTTCCAGTGCTGCTGCCTTGCATCCAGGGGTCAAAACTTTGATGCAAAAAACCCCAAAAAATGGGGTGGTGCACATAGGGACAATGTTCACTGCCCAAAATCAGAGCCTGGTTCACTAGAGCCACACTCCGACTGCTGACCAGGCTCCAAGCTGCAGGAGCTCTGCAGCTGCAGCTTCCCTGGCCCCCAGGACCTCAAGTAAGGCTGCTGGGGCCAGACACTGTGCTCACCCCAGCCTCCCCTGCCTCATCTGGGTGCGTGGCACAGGCATTCCCTGGGGACAACTAGCAACAGCATAAAGTGTCCCTGGGGAACCAAACATCTGCAGTCATCTGGACACAGCCAGTGGGTCTGTTCCCAAGAATGAGAATTATTTGTGTTAATAAGGTTCACAGAATTGGAAAGGATAATCATGTGGGGAATAGGGAACAGGTGGCCCATAAATTTTAATCCCGATTGTGCTACTGATCCTGCCATGTGACATGGACAAGTACCTTTTTCTGACTGAGTTTATCTGTCCTTAAAAAGGGGGACTGATGATAAAACTTACTTGTTATCCATTACAGATATTTAATGTCCCTAGAGTCCTTTGAACATATAAAAATTCAAGGACCCAAGCCCGAGAAGGCTGATTTTGAAGAAAAATGAGTTAAGAGAAAAATGGCAACAGTAAATTATTTTATTTTTAGGTATGAAAATTTACAAGGCTAATATAAATATGTTTTTTCAGCAGTCCAATCATAAAGTATAATGGATGGAAAAAAGACAGTGTACCTTTTGTATTTTCAAGTGAATTATAATGTACTTATTTTGGGTTACAGTGACAAGTCATTTGGAAATTCAGTCAGAATTATACAATTCTGTATTTCTTGTTATTAGCACATAAACAGTACTGAATTGAAATACATTTGGTCCACCTACTTGTTTACATCATAAACACTCCTTTTCAGTAAAATGTGAAGGGAATCTGAAGCAGCAAAACACGTTTGTAAGAAAACTTATCAGATAGCAGCTCTGTTCATCCTGTCATCATGGTGAACTGGTTGCCTAATTTTGAGATGAAACATATTACTTCCCTCTTGTCCAAATTGCCCAATTTGCCACTTACATTGCCTGATAGACAAGTTAGTTAAGCTATGAGCTTTACCCATCTCTTTACCAGCTAAACCCATTTCTCCTGAGGACTTATGCAGATCTTCAAGTTTGAATAAAGAAGAAAAAGAATGGCAGGGGGAGAGCATGAAATTCACACAAGCATCAGAAAGAGGCATGGTTTATGTGATTAAAGATTTCTCATTAAGAAGAAACAACAAGACTGTCACCAGAGCATATCCAGAGAGCAACCTACCTGACAAGAGAAGAATTGAAAAGCTTGGCTTAGGTACCTTAGCAAAATTAAGGCTAAGAATGATTGTTATCTATTAAATACATCATGGGTAAAAATGCCAGGATAGGAAAATAGCTCCAGGACTATATTGGCACAAGGACAAAGGACCCAGATTGAATTGAGGCTGGAAGTTAAAAGAAGGTTTCCAACTATCAGAGGAGAGAGAGAGAGTTAAATTGAGGAACACAGTTTTCAACAGGAAAATAAAACATATTCAGTTTTCAAATGGAGCCTGGTCCATTTATGAAAGGGATATGACATGGTTGCCTGTGATAGGTGACTAGACTTGATGAACTAAGTAGCTCCTTCCAAATGCATGGTCCTATGGACTATCCAAATGTGCAGTTGTTAATAATTTCCAACAGCGTTAATAATTTCTATTGAAAATAACAAAATTGTATAAAGTTTTAATTATTTAAATACAATTATAAGTAGTACTTACTTTGGGGTTTTTGTCTCTGCAGCTCTTTGGCTTGCTGACTATGTGACTTATTTCAATAGTGTACAGAAATGGAAAAGAGCCTGGAAGTTTATTCAAATAGGCAGATATAGCTTTAGATATAGATTTTAAAGAGTTTGGTTTTATTTATGAACTCAGTATCTTTTGTTATATCAAAAATGGGCAAAGCAATTGAAAATGAATGTACTCGTATTAATTAATGGAAATATAAAAACAGATTTGAAATATAGAAACAGGTGCAACATAAGCAAATATCTCTTCAGAAAATATATCTTATGCATAAAACATTAACATATTACTGTCCAGTCTGAAACTCTCTTAGCCAAATGTCAGTTTGAGAAGGAAGCTTATTGTTGAGCAAGTTGTATGTGTGTGCTAAATAACTTTATCCCTAATTGGATTAAAATTATATTCTTGAAAAACAAATTTAAGGTGGGCTGATTTTTTAATTAAATATTAAATTACTGCCCAAAATAGTAAATTCTTTCTTTTTATTATCTACATTCAGGAATTTGACTTCACCCTTTACACACAAGGAATTACTAAAAGATACTGATATGTAAACAAGTAATAGAACTTAATACATATTTTATTCCACCAAGAAAATTAGGAGAAAGAATCAATAAAGAGCATATACACAAAGTTTCCACTACCTCTGTTGTTTCCCTATTGTATCATTTGCTTTTTACACAATGAAAACATGTAGAAACCACACAGGCGTAGCCAGATCCTGTACTGCTGTAAATCATGTTTTCTAATTATAAACATAAGGCCTTCCTGTATTTATCCTGCTGCTCTGCTTGATTCCTGGTGGTTTATAAGGTCTCCTCTGCACATTACAGGTATCACACAATTAACTAGTTAATTGCACAATTACCTTAAGACCAACTACACGTGCAAAATAGCTATCATGCCATACAAAGCTCCAACCATCTATAAAGTTAGACCTCGAAAATGGGTTTCAACTTTATAGCTGATTGCTATTGAATTATAATTTGCACATGAAACAGGGTCTCCCTTGTGGCTGGGAGCCACTTCAGCTGACAGGGCTCTAAGCTACAGGGCTGCATCATACACAGCTGAGGCTGGGATTCCCACAACTAAGGGGACTCTCAGCCCCAGCAGCTGCTGGCTCTGGTTACCACCAGCATGAGGACTCAGAGTCCCACAGCTATGGACACTAGGTACTGAGACCCAGCTGGGTCCTGGCACATTTGAGTGTGTAGCTGCCAGGGAGTGTGCAACATTCCTGGGCCTTGGGAGATGACAGCTGCAAAGATCTCCCAGGCTCAGGGGTGAGTGGGGCATCCCCATGGCTGGGAACCCCCTCAACTGAGCGGGCTCCCAGCTGTGGAAGCTTGCTTCTTGCTGATACAGGGGAAGCCTGGAATTGGGCTTCCCCTGCACTATCAATAGGGTGTGATGGGATCTAATGCACTATCTCATAATCTTGCCTCCTTCCAAGTACGTGTGTCACAGCAGAAGGTGTGATTGTGTGGATCATGCAATAGATCCCATAGCACCTTTACCTGCATGTGTAGAGGGGACCTAAAGCATACAACATAGTGAATATTAGTTGAGGGCTTATCCATATTTAAAGGAATAGTACCCTATTTCTATATACCACAGTTTCGTTTCTGGGGAAATTCCATTATGGATGATACTTGATTGTCCTAGGGGTGCAGGGGTTGCAGGAGAACCCCAACCCAAAATAGAAGGTAGCCCCAACTTACCCTCTGCAGGGGCCGAAGGGAGTAAGAAACCGTTCACGCGGCTCATCAGCCGTGGTCATATTCAGCTGGGGCTGGGTGATGTCAGTAGGAGACACCACCCGGCGGAAACAAAAGGCAGCCCTGGAGGCACAGGAGGGTGCCTGGTGAGTGGAGACTCAGCGGGGAAGCCCACACACTGGGAGGCACAGCCGCCGCGTCGGGCAGCCTGGCACAGCGGGGGTGGAGCCTGCGGAGGCACTGACAGAGAAGCTGGCAGTGGAACTGGTGGGGGCACCAGCAGCAGAGCCGACAGCGAGGTCAGCAGAGAAGCTGGCAGTGGAGCCGGCGGAGGTGCTGGCAGGAGAACTGTCATAACCCAATGATTTTAAGTGCCTCGGCACGATGGAATTTTCCCGCCACATGAGAGTCTCTGTGCACAGCAAAAGTTTTCTCTTGCAATAGAAAACTCCGGTGCAAGAGAGTTCCCGCCATTCATATGTAAATTTGTGTCCTATCATTGGCCGATTCTAAATTATTCCTACCTGGCGGCTAGCGATTGGCTTGTTAGCCGTATAAAATTCTGTGCGACTTCCGCCCAAGTCGGAGAACTTTGAGCACGCTGCAGAGTGACTTAAGAGAATTCCTGACTCGTGGCAGAGCGAATCAATAGCCTGATCAACTATCAATTTTTCTCCCCGTCGCCGAATGCTATCCCTCGACATACCCCTTTTCCTGCATGCCTGGTTCATTTACGGATTCGCTGGCCCGGGTTTTGCCAGCTGGAGCAACTCGTGTAATTATTTAAGCGATCGGACCACCTGCGTCGCGGCTACTAGCGGCGTAAGTAAAGCCTTTTTGCAACCAATACGTTTTGTCTGCCTCTCCATTCACCAGCCCGCCCTGTAGATCACCGCAAGTCGGCTCCGGCCGTCTGCGACATGGCGACGAGGATGGGATTGAAGGGCACGGTGATGGAAATGAACCTAATTGTGTGATGCCCTTGGCGCACCGGGATCCGCCGCGTGGAAAATGCAAACGATCTATGGGCGCATATCGCCTACCACCAGGTGGTATAAAGAGGATGAACAAAATATTGACAGCTACTTCTCCGTAAAGAAAGAAGAAGCGGTCATAAAAGAGTGGAGAACAAAGCTATCCCTTGGGGAGTTCGGGTGTATAATGGAGAGCGACCGGGTCTACTATCGACCACTGGAGGAAACATCGGCCATATCCCTAGCTGGGGTGAAGGCGCGGAAGGCAGAAAAGCTGACCCCCGCTCAGGAGTTTGCCCAATGCACCCGATACCTGAGGGAAGGAGGGGAACCCACCCCAACGGACTGGTTCAACTGTCCGGGTTTGGTGCCTGGGTCGCGGGGTCATGAGCTCCTCGTTCAGCTCCGGGAGGATCTGGAGACCAAGGGCCGTCACGAGACCAGATGGGTTTTAACCAAGTGGAAAAAGGGAAAAATGATGAATGTGTTGTTCTGTTCAGTAGCAGGTCTACTGAGGGAATATGCAAATTTGGAGGTTCAACTGCATACAGCGGGCAAGGAGTCACTGGAGCGGACAGCAGAGAACTCCAGCGCAACGCTTATCAATAGTGCCGGCCGCATGATGCCGCTGATAGAAAATGGCACTGAAAGAAATGCGAGCCATCCGGAGAACCCGGAAAAGAGGGGCGGAGCTTCAGAAGAACCAGTGGAAATCCGCCTAGCAACCCTGCCCCCTGAGGTGACGTTGTTCCCAACGGCCCCGCCTCCTTTCCACGGGGAGGGGGCAATGGGAGGAGGGATGTATCCAGCGCTCCCGCCTGATGAATTTAACTCTCTCTCTGCTGCAGCTCACCTGATAGCTGTGATGAAGCGTGTTGCAGATGGAGAAGGTACCACCCGTACCACTGTTACCTCTCGCACACGCACCCAACCAGAAATGCAGGAACTTTGCAGGGAATCTAAAATAAAACTGGAAGAGACTTTGGCCATGTGGTTGGGGCGACTAATAGTAGAATTTGGATCTGACATCTTAGACAAGGAAGAAGCAAGTGCCCTGACCCGACAAGCGGCGGGGAGCGGAAGGCGTGCTACTGATCTGAACGTGGTCACGGACAGTACACACTGGCCCATCCCACTCCCGGCGTTTGTAATGGGACAGGTAACCCACAAATTCCACGCCTGGCATGAGGGTCGCCCTCAGAAGGCCACTGCGGAACAACTCCTCTTGGCCATAATTGGAGTGTCATATCTTTCATGGAGCCCAAGAGCGAATCCAATGGGGCTAACAGCAACCCAACGCAAAGAGAGATGGGCTCATCGCCACCTATCAGACTCCGGAGCAATTCCAACGCCTCTGGAAGCTATAGACGCCTGTGTAGAGGTATATGAAGGGACAGATGCTGTTACGCTCCAACTCTTTCTAAACCCGATGGTGGGTCAGCCAGTAGGAAATCTCTTGGGCCATCTCCCACCACTGCAGGCGCTCATGAAACAAAGTGAAGGAACTTCTAATGATGTAAAAGACCGATCTTCGGCATACCCAGTCGAAGCACCGAGACCGAGACGCCAAGAATTTAACCCCCGGCAAGAGCTATGGTGGTAACCTCAAAGAACATTAGAGGAAAGAACATGTTTGGGTTCCTTCTCAGTCATTCCGGACTCACAAAACCTAAACTGCGTATTTTGGGGGATAAGAGCCAACACCGTCTGACCGAAGCATTAAGATACAAGTTCAAGGACCAACCAAAAAACGAGTAATGGCCGTTGGCTCCGCCGGCGGCCTTCTCCAACTCAAACCTGACCCCACTGACCCTCGGCCTTACGCCGAACTTACTGTCTACGACCCTGCTGATCCAGATGACCAACAACGAGTACTCTTCCTCCTCGATACTGGAGCTCAAGTTAATGTCATTACCTCAACGATACCCCACCAGAAAACCACCAAAACGATTAAGGTACAAGGATTTAACGCTATTGCAGTCACAACAAAAGTCAAATTCTTAGTCCAAGGTCATGAATACGCTCTAGAGGCCGTGCTAGGGGGCATCAACATTCTAGGAATCCTGGGGATTAAAGCGCTTGACCTTAAAGAACAAGTGCTACAAGCGTTACCCATTATTATCCCAGAGCAGGATTGGCATTGACCAACGGTTCGTAACATCTCCACCTGGCGGTATTGATCAATCCCAACCAAGGGTCCCCTAAAAAAGTACCTTACTGACCTCCTGCGGTGACTCGAGCAAAGAGGTTGTATTAAAACCGTAACTGCTAGCACCTACCTGTCACCAGGATGGGGAGTCACGAAACCTGGAAAACCCAATGAAGCCCGGCTAGTCGTCGATTATAGGGAGGCCAACAAAAGATGTCAAGTACTTCAACAACTTAATCCTTCTACTCTACCACAATGCATGTTCGAGATGGCTCAATTCCAGCGAAGTAAGTGGGTCGGGGTCACACTGGATTTAAAAAACATGTCCTTTTCAATTCCGATAACTGACCCTGAAGGAGTACTAAATATGTGATTTGATGGCACTATGTACAGATGGACAGTTTGCCCGCAGGGCTATCGCAACGCTCCGTCGCTGGCTACTGGTGCCATGAACAATACCCTGAAGAATTTTCATGCCTCACATTCTCTTCCCCCAGAGGAGGAATTAAGAAACTGGAGTTATGTCGATGACATTGCTATCATGGGTCGTGATAGTTCCGTCGTTATTAATATAGTTAACCAACTAGTCGCTCACCTTCAGAGTGAAGGATGGACGATCAATGAGGAAAAGTCATGCCTACATCCTGTAGATGACATCA
>NW_005842895.1:277063-278405 GCF_000455745.1 Alligator sinensis
GCCAGGAGATGAGGAAAAGGTCCCTACACTGAATGGAACCTCTGCCCCGGCATGGATGGCTTCAGATGGAACCTCCCAACATGGCGGAGGCTATGGGTACTATTGCAAGGCTTGTCACGATAAGGAAATATTTCAAGCCTACCCGGATGACAACTCGGGCCAAAAATGTGAATTGTTAGGGTTCCTCAAGGTTATGGAGCATTGTCTGACATATCATGACGATACGCTCCCAGTTCCAATTATTGCAATCGACTCACAGTACATTTACAAGATTCTTACTGGTACAGCCCTTCCCACCGAAAATTTGGATGATTGGCAAGACATCTGGAAAACGTTAACTAAATTTGCATGGCTCCCGTTGGTTAGGCACACTAAGTCACACCGTCCGGACACTGACCCAGTGCATGAGGTCATCGATAAACTCTTAGAAGATCCACTTCGGACCGATGTAGTATTACCCATTACCACTAACTCTGGTACTGAAGTAAGTCCGTTCCTTGCGTGGCTTCATGAAAATTGGGGTCACCCAGGACCGCGCGCTTGCCATCAACATTGGCGCCAAACTATTATGTAGCCGGCCTCGTATGGAGTTCAGCGCAATTGGGAAAAGGTAGCTCAGGCCTGTGAGATATGTGCTAAGGAGAAGTGTCATCGAACCAAACATCAGCTCGGAGCTTTCGACTCTTCACAGTTCCAGGCAGGAAAAGTCTGGCAGGTAGATCTGGTAGGACCCCTCCCAGGGTCTAAGCCACCAAATAAAGGAATAGTCGTTGTCGACTCGGGAACAAGACAGTTACAAGTCATTCCCTTATGAAAAAGCAATGCCACTGCTGTTGTTTCTGCTTTAACTGCTGTATTTGCCACCTGGCAACCTCCTCATGAGATTCAGTATGATGGGGGACCCCCTTTTAACTCTAACGCTCTAGACAAATTTGCTCATCTTCACAATGTAGCATGGCATTTCCATCTGCCGTACCACCCGCAGTCCAATGGTGTTGTAGAAAGACATATAGGCCTATACAAAGAACAACTTCATCTCAGAGGGGGAGGGATGTTTAAAAACTGGACTAAATTCAATCATGATGTTCTCATCTCACTGAACACCGCAAAAACATTATGGGACGAAGCTAACGTCAAAAAACCTCTACCTTGGGAACCGAAATTCCAACCAGATGAGTTAGTGTGGGTCTCAATACCGCACCCCCGCCAATCTCATCCACAGGTTCACAAAGGAACAGTTCTACGATTGGGACAGTACCCTAATACCTATTCTGTCCTATTAGAGGAAAAGCCCGATCGTCCCCCTATTATCGTTCATCACAACTGGATGACTCGTCGTTCC
>NW_005842895.1:279766-312699 GCF_000455745.1 Alligator sinensis
TGTCATAGGTTTAATTTGTTATATTTTATAGTTTGTTAGAGACCGGTCTATAAAGTTATTTGTTAATATATATATATATATATATATATTTGTTACTTAAGCGTTGCAAAACCAACGAGTCCTTAGACGAAATTTACTTGAGGCATGTTCATGTGTTTAAAATTCCAGCTGTGCCGTTGGCTAGGGGACATGTCATAACCCAATGATTTTAAGAGCCTCGGCATGATGGAATTTCCCGCCACATGAGAGTCTCTGTGCACAGCAAAAGTTTTCTGTTGCAATAGAAAACTCCGGTGCAAGAGAGTTCCCGCCATTTGTATGCAAATTTGTGTCCTATCATTGGCCGATTCTAAATTATTCCTACATGGCAGCTAGCGATTGGCTTGTTAGCCGTATAAAATTCTGTGCAACTTCCGCCCAAGTCGGAGAACTTTGAGCACGCTGCAGAGTGCCTTTGAAGATTCCTGACTTGTGGCTGAATAGCCTGATCAACTATCGATTTTTCTCCCCGTCGCCGAACGCTATCCCTCGACGTACCCCTTTTCCTGCATGCCTGGTTTATTTACGGATTCGCTGGCCCGGGTTTTGCCAGCTGGAGCAACTTGTGTAATTATTTAAGCGATCGGACCACCTGCGTCGCAGCTACTAGCGGCGTAAGTAAAACCTTTTTGCAACTAATACATTTTGTCTGCCTCTCCATTCACCAGCCTGCCCAATGGCCGAGCAATTTGTAGATCACCTCAAGTCAGTTCCGGCCATCTGAGACAAGAACCAGCAGAGGCACCGCCCACGAAGCCAGCAGCAACACAAGCAGAGGAGCCAGCAGAGCCGGCAGCAACACCGGCAGTGAAGCCAACGAAGGCAGAGGCAGTGAAGTTGCTTGCAGACCCGGTGGAGGCACCAACTGGCAAGCCGGCAGGGAAGCCCCAGAGAGGAGGTAGCAAGGGCCGGGTGACGGGAACCCCATTGGGGATAGCCACACGGTGCAGCAGAAGACCCCAAGCTGGGTTGATTGAGTGGCAGACGGGCCCACAACATTCCAAGAACAATCGGCCTGGACGCCATACCCAAGAAGGGCAAGCAACAGGGGCTGGGGCACCTAGGCACAGGGAAAACACCAGGACCATAGGTTTAGGGCACTCCTTGTCCCTTTGTGGCCTCCAGGTCCACTGGCTGCATCGCTTCAGTCATCACGGTGGTGGGGGTCGCACACGACATCACAGGGTGATTGGAGTAGGGCACTAGGTATACGGGCTAGTTGGATCTAAGTCCAAAGGCCTCAAAGCCTTCACACTCGAGCCGTGACCCAGAGACACTGGAACTCGTGGCTGGAGGACCGCAGGAGTCTGGGGAAGAAGCCAAGTTGGACCAGGGACACCAAAGGGCCAGAAGACCTGCAACCCAAGGTGGTGAGTGGCTGGGGGGGAGGGGAGATTGGAGCCCTGTGAGTGCCCGCCGAGAGGTGTGACAACCCTGGAGGCTGCCTCGACGGGAACCTCTCCACTGAGGTTTCATTTGAAGTCGTGGCAGGTGAGTTAAGGGGATCCCTGGACATCTGGGCTAAGGCCACACGAGAACGCTGTAAAGCAGAGGTGGGCAAAACATGGTGCATTTGCTGGGAACATGGAAAATCCCGATCTGGTGGCCTATGCCAGTATGCAGTTCTCGGCCATGGCCCCTGCAGATATTCTTGGGCAGAACCTGCAAGTTCTTACCCAGATCCTGGGTTCACAGCAGGAAATGCGACACTGTCAGCAAGACTGGCTCTGGCACAGCCTGGTATCCTTCAAGATGCCTAAGATGTCCAGGGATGATGACCCGGAGGCCTATATAGAGGCCTTTGAATGCCATGCCCTCATGACCAGACTCCATAAGGGGTACTGGGCCAGCCAGTTGGGAGTGCAGGTTGTGGGCAAGGCCCAGGCTGCCTACCGTGCCCTCTCAAGGGATGATGCCAGGGACTATGAGCGCGTGAAAGAGGCCATACTATATAGGTTGGAAATCAACCCGGAACATTATCGCCACTTGTTCCGCACCAAAAAGGGGCCTGATGAGAGGCAACCCCGATTGCTAGTACAGCTACTGTGAGACCTCCTGGATAAGTGGGTAAGCCCAGTGGGACCAGATAGAGAAGCCTTGGCAGACCAAATCATCCTTGAACAATTTCAAAACAATTAGGAGGAGAGGATGCAACATTGGGTGCGCCAACACTCCCCCCGCTTCTGTGAAGAAGCCCTGAAGTTGGCTGAGGCTTTTACTGCCTTGAAAGCAAGCTATCCCAGGGAAAGAAGGAACCCAGGATCTGTTGCGGTGGCCCTGAAGGAATCCAAGCGATGGTGTCCACCCAACTAGGGGGCTACCAAGGACACTGTATGTTTTCGACGTGGACAGAATGGACACTTCTCCCGGGAGCTCCCCAGCCAGTCCACCAAATGATGGATCACTGCCGACAGGTCAAAGGCTCCGGCAGACCAGCGGAGGGGCCCTGAATCCAGTGAACCGATGGATTGTAGTTATGCAGTTGGCGAGGAAACTGCAGTCTGGAGTCGCCCCATCATCAAGGCTTGGGTGGATGGGCACCCCGTGCAAGCTACCCTGGAGTCAGGATGTGCCCAGTCTATGGTAAGATCTGATGTGGTACTACCGCGAGGTGGGTGGAAGGTAGCTTGCCTCCACGGGGAAACCAAGCGTATAGAGCGGCAATTGATACGCCTCTGCGTGATGGAGCACCAGGGAGAACTCCTGGTGGGGGTGCTATCCCAGTTAGCTTGTGAAATGCTACTGGGTTGAGACTGGACACCAGTGTACAATGTCCTAGATAGGGTAAGGGACGTGGAACGGGTGCACAAGGAGATCTGGAACCGCGAGGGATGGCTGGGTGAAATGGAAGAAGACAGGGAGTCGGCGGACGAGGCTGAACAGTTGGACCTCAGTGATTTCACCAGCAGCCTGCAATTTTGGGAAGCACAAGAGGAAGATCAAGAGCTCGGGACACTTCAAGAACAAGCCCGGGATGCTGGAGATGTCCCTGTGTCACCGCCTTAGGGACTTCCCCGCTTCAAGGTAAGGAACCACCGCCTTTACCGTTTACAAGGGCCTCAGCGGGAGGGTACCGAGGAGGCGCAACTGGTGGTGCTGGCCCAATTCTGTCAGATTATTTGGCGATTGGCACACGCAAGCCCCATAGGAGGGCATTTGGGACGGGACAAGACCTTTGCAAGAGTGAACCAGTGGTTCTTTTGGCCCAGGATGGGCGAGGAGGTAGCTCGTCAAAGTGCGGCATGCTCTGAATGTCAAAAGATGAGGACCGAACATCCTGCCAGGGATCCCCTTCAACCCATGCCCATTATAGACACCCCTTTCTCGTGGATAGCCCTAGATGTCATGGGGCCATTTCTTTTGCAGCAGCTCTGGCCACCAATATATATTGGTCATAGTGGATTATGCAACCCGGTACCCAGAAGCCATTCCTTTGCAAACTGTGACCGCCCCATGTGTCGTGGAGTTGATAAAATGGATAGCCAGGATGGGGGTCCCACAAGAGATACTAACCAACCAAAGAAGGAATTTTATGTCTGGAGTCCTGAGGACAGTGTGCCGGATGCTGCAGATAAAACATCTTCGCACCTCGGTCTACCACCCCCAGACCAATGGATTGGTAGAATGGCTCAATGGCACGATAAAGTGAATGTTGAGACATTGCATTAATGGGGACCCCCGGAAATGGGATCTCCTCCTGCCCTTGTTATTATTTACCCTCAGGGACACCCCTCAAGACTCTACAAAGTTCTCCTCATTTGAGCTGGTTTTAGGACACCACCCAAGGAGCCTGCTGCAAGTCCTGAGGGAAGAATGGGAGTGAGATGGAGGGCCCACACAAGAGCTGACGACATACCAATGGGAGTTCCAGCAGAGGATAAGGGTGGCCCAGGACCTCACCCATAAGAATATGAGGGATGTGCAGGCCCGCCAGAAGGAGAGGTATGATGGTCACATCAAGGGGCGGGTGTTCGAACCAGGTCAGAGGGTGCTGGTACTTCTCCCCACTTCTACGAGTAAATTCCTGACCCAGTGGCAGGGGCCACTTAAGATAATCCGGCGGGTTGGGACTGTGGACTATGAAGTGCATAGACCCAGCCATCTTTGGGAAAAAAAAAAATTCCATGGAAACCTACTCCAAGAATGGCAAGAACCAGAAGGGTGGGTCACCTTTTTGGAGGCCAATAATGAGGACCTGGGGCCCCAGGGGTCAAGAAGGGGGGCTGCACCCTCTAAAGAAAGAGCTTTAGGCAGGATCGGGCAGTTGTCCGCTTCTCAGAAGCAAGAAACACGAGACCTGATAAAAGAGTTCCGGGAGGTATTCCGCAAGGAACCCAACTGGGTTCGGAACACGGTCCACACTATAAAGACCCCACCGGGGGCAATAGTAAGAGAAAGGTGGAGGCCTATTCCCCACCAACTCCTAAAGGTGGTGTGAGAAGAAGTTGACTTGATGTTGAAGCAAGGAGTTATTCGACCATCGAGAAACCCCTGGAGGAGTCCCTTGGTTCCAGTGCATAAGCCAGACTGGTCTTTAAGGCTTTGTATAGATTATAGATGGTTGAATGCCCTTGCAGTTTTCAACGCTTTCCCCATGCCCGAAGTAACAAAATTAATAGAGAGAATAGGGGATGCGCAGTATATATCAACCCTAGACCTTGCAAAGGGGTATTGGCAGATCCCCGTGGCCAAGGAAGACCGACAAAAGACAGCATTCAGTGCCCCATGGGGGCTCTTCGAGTTCGTCAGAATGCCCTTCGGGCTACATGGCACTGCTGCGACATTCCAGCGCTTGATGGACCGGATCTTAGTGCCCCATGCTGAATATGCCGCTGCCTATATAGACAACATTGTCATATATTCCCAAACCTGGGCACAGCATAAGAGAGCCCTTAGGGCCATCCTTTCAGAACTGAAGCACGCGGGACTCACAGAAAATCCCCAGAAGTGTGCCCTGGCACAAAAGGAGATGAAGTATTTAGGGTTTTTGGTCGGTAGGGGCACAATCAAACCCTTAGCAGACAAGGTAGAGATCATCCAAAATTTTACGGCCCCCCAGAATTGCTGCCAGCTCCGGTCATTCTTAGGATTGACCAATTATTATCAGAGATTTGTGCCCCACTTCTCAGAGTTGGCAACACCCATGACGGAGGCGCTTAAAGGGCGAAAAACCGGGGTGGTTAAATGGACGGAGGAAATGGCACAAAGTTTTGAGAGATTGAAACGGGCACTGTGTGAAAATGTTATAATACACACCCCAGACTTCAAGAAACCCTTTATCTTACAGACTGACACCTCAGAGACGGCAGTGGGAGCCGTCCTCACCCAGAAGGAAGGGGATGCCGAGAGGCCCGTAGCGTACGCCAGTCGCAAGCTGTTACTGGCAGAGAGGAGGTATTCAACGATAGAACATGAGTGCCTGGCAATTGGTGGGCAGTGGACCACTTTAGATACTACCTGATGGGTTGAGAATTAAAGCTGGTGACAGACCATGCCCCCCTGAGATGACTAAGCACAGCCAGGACTGACAATGCCAGGATTACCCGATGGGCATTAGCGCTCCAGCCATACAAATTCCAGATAATACACCGACCTGGAAAAAATAATATGGTGGTGGATTTTCTGTCTAGGTGCAAAGGCGAAGACCAAGCCGAGGACCTAGGAAGTCAAGCCAAGGGGCTCACCAGCCCACCAGGTACAACCTGGGAAAGGGATAACAGGGCACCCCAAGGTGGAAACAAAAGGCAGCCCTGGAGGCACAGGTGGGTGCCTGGTGAGCGGAGGCTCGGTGTGGAAGCCCACACCCTGGGAAGCGCAGCCACTGTGTCAGGCAGCCCAGGACGGCGGGGACAGAGCCTGTGGAGGCACCGACAGAGAAACCAGCAGCAAAGCTGGCAGGGGCGCCAGCAGCAGAGCTAACAGCAAGGTTGGCAGAGAAGCCAACAGCGGAGCCGGTGGAGGCACCAGCAGGAGAACCTGCAGAAGCACCGGCCACAGAGCTGGCAGCAACACAAGCAGAGGAGCCAGGAGAGCCGGCAGCAACACCGGTAGTGAGGCCAACGACGGCAGAGGCAGTGAAGTCACTCACAGAACAGGCGGAGGCACCAACTGGCAAGCCGGCAGGGAAGCCCCAGAGAGGAGGTAGCAAGGGCCGGGTGACGGGAACCCCAATGGGGATAACCGTGGGGTGCAGCAGAAGACCCCCAGCTGGGTTGATTGAGTGGCAGACGGGCCCACAACATACCAAGAACTATCAGCCTGGACGCCATACCCAAGAAGGGCAAGCAACAGGGGCTGGGGCACCTAGGCACAGGGAAAACACCAGGACCATAGGTTTAGGGCACTCCTTGTCCCTTTGTGGCCTCCAGGTCCACTGGCTACATCGCTTCGGCCGTCACGGTGGTGGGGGTCACACACGACATCACAGGGTGATTGAAGTAGGGCGCTAGGGATACGGGCTAGTTGGATCTAGGTCCAAGGGCCTCAAAGCCTTCACGCTCTAGCCGTGACCTGGAGACACTGGAACTCGTGGCTGGAGGACTGCGGGAGTCTGGGGAAGAAGCCAAGTTGGACCAGGGACACCAAAGGGCCAGAAGACCTGCAACTCAAGGTGGCGAGTGGCTGGGGTATAGGGGAGATCAGAGCCCTGTGAGTGCCCACCGAGAGGCGTGACAACCCTGGAGGCTGCCTCAATGGGAACCCCTCCACTGAGGTTCCATTCGAAATCGTGGCAGACGAGTTAAGGGGATCCCTGGATGTCAGCTGGAGTAGCCTTTGGGGTTCACTCACGAGCCCGGGACAAACAAGATTGATAATCCGGGCTAAGGCCGCACGAGAACGCCTGGTAGAGCAGAGGCAGGCACATTGATATAGGACTTTTACCTACTTCCTGTAGAGAATTCTTTA
The DNA here is from genome assembly GCF_000455745.1 of Alligator sinensis. Lineage (NCBI taxonomy): Eukaryota > Metazoa > Chordata > Crocodylia > Alligatoridae > Alligator > Alligator sinensis. The sequence continues at coordinate 286,712 of NW_005842895.1, forward strand.
TTCCCTTACTGTTGGAAGCTGAAACAGAAGTTAATTATTGACAACATCAATGCGTGCGTCTTGTCTAGTTATCACAGGTAATCTAGAAAATTCACTGACAGTAACAAATAGTTTGCTTGAAGGTGGCAAATCCTGTTTGATTTACAACTAATAAAACAGATTAAGAATGATCAAAGCGATCTCCATCTCACTTTTATCTATCCCCCAAATTTACTTAAAGAAATGTTTGGTTTAATTTTGTCTCCAAGTAATGTCCTCTGTACATTGGGTATCTTATGAAATATACTTGAAATGTCTAATATCTGTTGTTGTTTAACCTCCATATAGGATGGAGTAATCTGAACTTTAAAAACAACTTTAATGTTAGTAGGCACAAATGTTCGGTTACCAAAGATCAAATGAAAATCCCATATAAAGGGTGGCAGACAATTTAAAAGGACATTAGGAAGGGTTAGCTTTTTCTATAAAGCAAAGATCTTTCACTTCCTGTCCTGCTTGTGAGGCGTATTCTCTGTAAAGTAGTTGATTAATGGAAGTTCCAACCGCACTTGAAAGGTCAAATGATACTACATTCAAACAATACCTTTGAATCAGGTGTTGGTGCTGATCTAATACCACTACTCACCAAAAATTAGTACCACTGTATTCTTGAAGAACACTTGAAATGTATTAGGGAAAAAATGTACCTCATATGGTACGCAGCAGGAAAATCCTTGCTTTCTGAATACCTCCAAACTATTTTATTTATTTTTTTTTTTGGAGTGGAAAGGAGGGAAGGATAGAGACCACGTTCAGAGGGCGAAAAAAAAATGAGAAAGTTGGCAATGTCCTGAATACAAACCTAAACCCAATCCAGATAGTAGTTTCAAAATTATTCCTATTTCTATAATGATTGAACCAAACCTGCAGGCTACGTGAGGTGACTTCCAATATTGGAAGTGATTCTCAAGGGGGAATAAAGTTCCCCAAATTTAATTTCAAAAGGGTATGGGGGACACGGAGGGAGGCCTAGTCCCATATATCTTTTAATCATACTATCTGACTCTGAGCCTTTCTTCCTCCTATAGCTCATGAAACCAAAATCAGGATATCTTGAGATATCTTGAGATATTGATCATTTTACTTAACCACGAATGTAGATATTACCGTAAACAAATAAGGGTTTGTAGTATCCTCATGTGATATATATCATGCAGGTTATGGTTCTACAAGGTTTTCTCTGTTCTGCAATTACAGTTTTTACATAATACATATGTGTTATATTGAAGTCAGGCTCCCAACGCCATGAGAACAACAGTCCACAGCATGTTTGTGTTAATATGCCATGACCTCCTTATTTTTTCTCCCAAAATCCAGCACAAGCTTGGCTACCAGGATGGTAAAGATAGTTTAATTTACATCACCATTCCAAAAGTATTTCTATTTTAGTTCACTGACAGTCTTAAATCTCTGCTGGTGGGTTTTGAAACAAATAAGGTCTCATTTGAAATAAGGTCTCATTTGAATACTGTAGCATATAAGTACCACAAGTTCATTACAGAATGCAGGAGATGAAGGCAATATTTCATACCATTATTTCCTCAGGAAAACTATAGAAGTAAGAGATTGCTTATTATTTTGTTAAAAAAGTTAGAAATGTTTCTGTTGTACATGTTTTATACATGTGAGTAGGTCATGGATAGCTCTCATGTTAACCTCTATGGATCTGTGCTCCTGCTAGAATTTACATTTAAAATAGCCAGTGTAATTTCCCGTATGTATACACTCCACAGTTCTGTAGTGAAAAGTAACAAAAAATAAGCCCTGCACGTTATGTAGCCTTTTATTTCCCTTGCTAAGAAACACTGCATTCACAAACATTTCTCCAGTCAATACCATATGTTTTCATTAATGCCAGTTGTTAACTAACTATTTTTACACTTTGATTATTCATGTTAAAATCTCATTTTAGTCTTTAAAATATATATATAAAGCAATTAGCTCCTAACTGTTACATGGCAGAGAGAAATGAATAGTGGCACTTAGAAATCTGAGTTGAAATATCTACAGCTAGGTGTTGACAGTGTGTTGGAGAGCAGTTCTTTCATGAAGACATAACTGTGGATGTTTTCTTAAATAAATGGATGTATATTAAATGATATGTATATATACACTACCACTTCCTTTAATGTCCATATAATAAAACCAATAGTTATGTAAGGTCTACATTTAGATACAGAACCAAGCTACCACATTCTGTTCTGGACTCATATTTCCAAACATTTCCATTTGGCTCATTAGAGATACAGACAGTTTTATAATTTTAACTTTGTTTTGAATCTAAAATGTCCCCTCTGAGATTAAATTCATACTTGGAACCTGAGTTATAACTGGGATCTAGCCTTGCAAAATTATCTTCTGTAAATATACAATACTTACCAAAGTTTGACCAACAGTATGAGGTAAGTTTGTACCTCATAATAGGCCACAAATAGGTCTTTTTGCACCTATTCAATTGTTTCATCATTGAATCGCTTTAATTATTCTCCAAGTGGGTTTTTAAGATAAAAACTCCCCAGGTTTTGATCAGAAAAGGAATTTAAAAGTTTACAAGCTAAAAAGAATTTCTCACCACATGTGGAATTTAGGTTTGGGTTTTTTCTTTTTAATTACGATACATTTCACAGGCTAGTTATGGTGAGCAATACCTCTTGAACTTGTGAACTTTCAGACCAATAGGCTGAGAAAAATATCTGACATTTTCTTTTTATAGGGCATTGATGCTCCCAATTAAACTGTAAGAGAGGCTGCAGAACTCTGAAAAATCCTTCTGTGCGGACAGATTAAGATACAAGCATTTCCCACTTTTGAACTTTTAGACTGAAGAGGGGGAAAAGGCATACAGGGTTAGCAGCATGGATTGTTACAGGAAACAAAAAAGAAGAAAATTATTTGAAGTGTTCCACTAATAGCCACCACATTTAAAACTTGCAGAGATCATTCAGATTCCTTTATATGTTAGAATAGCTGTGCTGTAGCTCTGTTTAAGGAGGCCCTCAGCTTTATTGGTCTCACAAGTGATACTGATCTCATTTAGTAAGATCAGTTGTTACAAAAAATGCACACAACCAAACACCTCAAGAACCCCAATAAGACTGCTTTGAATAGAACAACTTTTAGTGCAATGATTGCAGAATTCCTGTGAACTGGTAAACGTGCAGATTGATCATGCTGATTGCAAACTGAAGGATTTGTACCATGACTATATCAATTTCATGTTTTATGAAGGCCACTTGCTTGTAGGAGTGTGCTTTGCTTTTATTTGGCATTGCAATGTGCATCTTGAGCAGGAACACCTAGCAGAGGGCAAACAGTTAAAAATAACCTGGATGATTTTCTATTCCAATGGAAACACCCTAGAACAATGAGCTGGTTACAGGCAAAAGGAACTAATTTTCACAGCCTGCATCTCAGTCATTTCAGATGGGTTATAACTAAACAGTCATTGAAGGGGAAACATAAAACCATTTCGGGAATGGGAAGGTGTCACCTGACAAAGAAAGACTAGAGCTTGAAAAAGACAAATACTGCTCAGAGATGACCAACTGACTCTGACTATACAGTAAGTGGATAAGAGGAAAAGAGTGTAGGAGGAAGAAAGGAGATTGGACATACATGCTTCACATATAGACTAAGGACATGGACAGAGGAGTAGCATGGACTAGAAAGGGCAAGGGAAGGAAAATGGAGGACAGCATATATTTCCAATGTTTCATCCAGAATTCTGTAACCAGTGAATGCCCCAGCCGCCGCCTGCAGAGGGTTCAGGATTGAGAGTATGGTTGGGGGTAGAAAGGTAAGAAAGATTTATTGACTTAACAAAAACACAACTAAGCGTAGTAACAAAACAAACAATGACAGACAAAAGCAATTCATGTCGGCAACTTATCGGCAGTCCCCTCTGATGCCGGATACACAACAAGCTTCTCTTTCCACAAAGTTCAGCGAAGTCAGGCGTCCCTGAACAGCACTATCTGAAGGGTCCTGGGAAGGACCCTGGAATGCAGTCCTTGGGCTCCTCGAGGTCCACAGGCCCACTGATCCAGGCAACAGCTAACTAATCCTTTTTACAGAGCTGTATCTTCCTTCTGAATGGTTTCCAGATATTCCAGCTAAATTATAGCTTCTGAATGATACTGATAATGAATGACCACTCAGATTCCTTTTACTTCAACTGTCCTTAGACTGACCAATTAGCAGTACAAGCCTTGCATTCCTTTGATAAGGTAATTTTAATTGTGCCACAGGGCCTTACTACTTCTAGGCTTTGCTAAATTTACTAGGCCTTACTTTATACAAGGCCTCACTACGTCTTAATCTTTAATTAGGCTTTTAGTAACAACATATAGCTTAATATTTAAACAAATACAGAAAAACACTTGATATAATCTTCATAGAGTCTTCAGCAAGCACCTTTATTACACAGGCACACTTTTCAGCTGTCACACTCCACCCCTTGCTTGCTGAAGCACTATGATGGCTACACTTGAGATGCTAAAGCCATGTGCGCTACATCGGGAAATGGAGAGGGATCTATAAATTTAACTTCCATAGCATGAACAGATTTACGACAACAACGATTAAAACACCATTTAGCTGTTGCCATTAGGGCAATGCAAAATACTATGATGTTAAAGATGGTTAGCCACGTAGTTGAGGTGGCACTTGGTGACACATGAATAGTACAGATTACATCATACTATTTACAAGGCTCGGGCAGGTTGACAGCTGGACTGATGATTCACCGACCCTCTCGAGCAAGGAGAGCCAAATGAGTGCCTTGCCAAGCCTTTGCCTCAAGGCTTTGCAGCTTATTTTTCACTTCATTCCAGTTTTCTAACCATGGCATGTCTACATCTGACACCCATGAATTAGGTATCATAAAGTTGAGAGGTATAGTCCCAGATGAAATTTCTGGCCATTTTAGGGCAATGGTATGGTTACTCAATTGCAGTAGAGCAACGGCTCCACTTTTAGCTCCTAAGCAACATGGATTGCATAAAGTCCAGGTGGTACCATTTTCATGCAGCAAATGACCTGGTCCTTCCCAACAAACACGTTGCCCTATTATTACATATAATACATTAGGTAACTCGTATACGCAGGTCATGTTAGGTGGGCTGCGAGGCCAGCCTCTCCATAGGGTCTCTAATCCAATCAAGGTGCTACTAATTTGAACTAAGGGGGTAGTGCTACATACCGAGGGTCATCGGGGGTAACTATTTCCCATATGGGGTGATATAGATTCCAGTCCCAAAGGCATCCTCCTCCTAGCCCTGTGTTTAGCAAATAAGCAGTAGTCCAGTTTCCCTCTTTTACCCCCTGCACCAAGAATGAACATTTTCCTTTATCACAGCCTTCCCAAATAGTAATCCAGGTACTTTGATAGGGGTATCTCTCATTAAATGTTGCAGGTATCCCATGATGCTCTAAGCCACGGGGCCATTCTCTATTTTTAACATTGTTTATTATCTGGGAAAAATGCATATTCAATGATAACTGGACTTGTGCACACGCAGTACTCCAAGTTTGATTTTTGTCTGCTTTAAAAGCAGTGTCCATCATGACTTGGGCAAGACGGACTGTCTCTAATCCTACATCAGTTAGCAATTTGTCAGTGTGCTCTAACATTCTTCCTTCGAGCATGCCTCCCCTAGTGAGCAGCCCTACCACCTGTTGGAGATTGGCTACTTCTTCAGTGTTTTTCTGGGATTTATCCAAGTTCCACACATTCATAGTGGAGTTAAGTCCATCCCAAAGATAACCTGGAGTATCTCTTCGTCTGCAGGACTTAAGTGCACTTATGGAACGGAAAATGACTGGCCATTCCCATCTAAGTAACCCTTCAGGTACCCGAGCTCCTGCTGATGCTGAACAGTTTGGAAAAGTAGCTTGGACATACCATTGTTCTGGTCTGAACAACATTCGGGCAGTGAACATTGAAGCATTTAGGAGGATTGGGATTTTAATCTGTGACCTCCACCAGGCTGTGGAGTTATACACGGGCGGTGTTGGGGCCTCCCATGGAGGAACAGCCAGAGATAGTAGTGAACACCCCATTTTCTCACAGATTACATTTATCCTTCCTACTTTAGGAGCTTGTAACCATGCTTCACCTCCCAGAGAACGAAAGAGCTCCCACTGTTGCTCATGGGGATGATACTGTATCGGGTTAATGAAACGGCATTGTCCGGGCAGAATCATAGCACTGCTTTGCTTTAGGAACCCCACTGGTATAAAAGGATGAGGATAAGTGGTGGAGACTTGCGGATACAGCCCCCTTCTGGTTGTATTGAAGTAGGTACCATTCCACCATGCCTCTGTGTAGGTGTGATTCACAAACCATGTAATAACTTTGTTCCAACCTGTAATGTGCTCTCCTACCTGGTGGGCCTCACACCATCATTGGAGAGTGTTGTCAGCCATAGGAATGGGAGGGAGCAAATTCTCCCATAAATGCAGTAGCTCAAGAGGCTGAACAGATGCAGAATGCACTATTGGGGACACAAACTCAGGGACATTTAGCTCAACGGGGTTCCCCTCAGGAAGTATGTAACAACAAATTCCCAAATGAGCAGAGCTACAACAATCCCCTCTCCTCCCACAGTTAGCCATTCCAGTCTTCAGGTAGGGAATGAACCCAAGATAATAACTGGTGCCACAGGTGCACTGACAGTTACCACCTTACCAGTCCTCCAGCTTCGACCCGGTCAATCGCTCGGCGGGCAGGCAGGCCGGGGGCGGCTCCCAGGGCCTCGGCAGGGCTGTGGAGCCCCGCAGTCGGAGCCCGGCGACCCCAGTGAGGGGCGGAAGGCCCGGGCCGGGGCGGCGGGAGCCCCGGCAGGCCTCCGTGGGGTCAGCTGGGTGGGAGTTCCAGGAGCCCGGTCACGATTCCGGCTTCTCCCCGGTGCCCTGCCTGGAGGTCGGGAAGGCCCGGGGGCCTTCGGTGTGGGCGGCGGGCTGCTCCCACGGGGGAGCCGAGCCACGCTGGGGCTCGGGAGGGAGGCCCGGGGTCAACCTGGCGCCTGAGCTCCGGCCCCGGAAGTCCGTATGAGGTTTTTGAAACAGGCCGTGCCCGGCACATTTCATGACTACGCGTACTAAGAAAACAAACAATGACAGACAAAAGTAATTCATGTCGGCAACTTATCAGCAGTCCCCTCTGATGCCGAATACACAGCAAGCTTTTCTTTCCACAAAGTTCAGCAAAGTTAGGCATCCCTGAACAGCATTGTCCGAAGGGTACCAGGAAGGATCCTGGAATGCAGTCTTTGGGCTCCTCGAGGTCCACGGGCCCACTGATCCAGGCAACAGCTAATTAATCCTTTTTACAGAGCTGTATCTTCCTTTTGAATAGTTTCCAGATATTCCAGCTAATTTATATCTTCTGAATGATACTGATAACAAATGACCACTCAGATTCCTTTTACTTCATCTGTCCTTAGACTGACCAATTAGCAGTACAAGCCTTGCATTCCTTTGATAAGGTAATTTTAACTGTGCCACAGGGCCTTACTACTTCTAGGCTTTGCTAAATTTACTAGGCCTTACTTTATACAGGGCCTCACTACATCTTATACTTTAATTAGGCTTTTAGTAACAACATATAGCTTAATATTTAAGCAAATACATAAAAAAACCCAAAACACTTGATATAATCTTCATAGAGCCTTCAGCAAGTACCTTTATCACACAGGCACACTTTTCAGCTGTCACACTTGAATACTTCACAAATAAAGAGATATGTGGTTTTAGAACTCCTGTGCACATCTTTCATATTTGCACTGAGATGCATCCTTGATGTATTTAAACAGAAAAACATAGACTGTCCAGATGAGTGAGCACATACCTGCTGCATTTTGAGATGTCACACAAGGCACACCATGAATGAAAAAATGTGCAGTGTCGACTCTAAATTTGATACCAGGAAATCCTGATATCAAAAGAAAACACCCTGGAAAAAACTGGCGTAGGGTGTGCTCCTGGAGCATTCCTGGAAGCAACCAGAATCTGGGTTCTAGTCCAAGGAGTTGCTATAGCACCCAGACAGAGCATACTGTGTGCCCCTGCTGCTCCAACACACTGCCTGTGTGCTGGAGGAAATAGAAGCAGGGCAAGGCTGGCAGCAGCAGCTGGATCCCAGGCTCTGTCCTCTATAACCAGGGATGTGGGTGTACAGGGACTGTGGGATTTGTGGGGGATTTAAGGAGGGGAACCACACACTTGCTCTTCCCACCTCCCCACAGTGCACAGCCTTTGGTGCTGGCAGCAGCAGCCAGCTGGGCCATCAGGGCACTCATGGTCTGATGCAGACGCAGCCCCACAGTGGCATGGTGCTACCTGAGACCCAGGAGCTTCACATGGTGAACAGTGCACACTGTGTGCAGTGCCAAGAGCCCTGGGTGGGAGCAGAAGCCATCCTGGTCTTGTTTGGAGGCATGCAGCAGGGGCTGGGCCGGCTCCATTCACTGCATGCAGATCCTGGGATTCAGGCAGGGCCTGCCACTGCAGGGCTGTGCCTGCAGCAGGCCATGAACAACCCAATGCCCCAGCTGGCTGCTGCTGCCAGTGCCAGGGGCTGTGTCCTACAGGGGAGAGCGGGAAGGTGTGTAATGGCCTCCACTCAACCCCTCCCCTACACACACCCCCACAAACCCCACATCTCTCCACATTCCCACCCACAAATCTCACACTCTGCAAGAACCCTACACCCACTTCTTACATAACTTCCGGTAAATCCCACATCCCTCCCACATCTCACACCCTGTTTGCCCAGCTGCCAGGTAGGATAGGACCTGCTGGAAGGAGCTGTGGCTGCAGGGGCAGCTATCTCCACATCCTGGTTAGCGAAGGGGGCAAGTGGAGGTTTGTGGAGTGGGATTTATTGGGGGAGGGGGTTCTTCAAAATCTGTGTTCTTCCACGGTTAAATTCTAACACCACTATATAGAGAGAGATCAGTTGGGCAATGGTTTATTGATATATTTAGAATTTTAAAGCAATTTGGAAGCCTACTAGCACCTTTACCATCATAAATAATAAACACATTCTAAGTATCTATACACTTTGGTGTTTGCTTTTCTCTATTTTTTATCATAGAAAAATGAGAGCTGCCCCTGCCCCTTTGCTCACCACAATGTTTGGCACTGAACAGCACTGATATGCCAGTGCCATGCCCCTGCCATTGCCTCTCACTCCCAACCCACAGCCATCCCCACAGTGCCTCTCTCTCCTGACCCACAGCATCTGCTTGCCCCCACTAGTTCCTGACCAGCAGCAGCTCCAACCCAGCACCAGGACATGGGTTCAACCTTAGCTGCTCCACCCACTGCTTTGTGGTTCTGAGCAATGGCAGCCCTTGCTGTTCTGCTCCCTATGCCTGTGCCCAGGCACCAGCGATACCCATGCTATTTCTGGGAAGCCCTCGGCTGGGGCTCAGGGACTAGACTGAACAAGCCCCTTCCCTTCAAGGTTGGCCTCCCTCTGCGCAGGCTGCTTTAGGAAGGTAGGAGGGCTCTAAGCCTGTCTCTGGCACCCACTACTACCTGGAGTGCACCCCCACCTCAACCCCCATCTCTTTCTCTCTCACACAGAGCAACCCCTGCTGCCACCTCCACCCTTCCCACAGCCCATTACACACCCAAGTGGTTCCTGGGACCAGGAGCCCCCCAGGCTGGGACTCCATGTCCCAGCACCAGTGTGGGCATGGGGCAGGGCTGCAATGTGGCAGTTGCCCCTGCAGCCATGGCTCCTACCAGCAGGTCCCATCCCATCCTGTTTAGTGGCTGGGCATGCAGGGTGTAAGATTTGTGGGAGGGATATGAGATTGGGTGGGAAAGGGTGTAGGGGGATGGGTGTGGGATTTGTGGGTGGGTGTTTGGTGGTGGGGTTTGTGGCTAGTTATGTGAGTGAGGGGTGTGGGGATGGTTTGTGGATGTGGAGTTTGTGGGTGGGGGGGGCTGCTTGGGAGGGGTATCTACCATGCAACCCCACACAGTGCAAAGCTCAGCTCCCCCCTCCTCCTAGCAGCAACAGTAGCTGCAGCCATTGGTGAGCTCAGTGCCTTCTAGTGGAAGAGCCCCCCTGTGGCGTGGCACAGTCCTGGCCACCTGGGACCCAGCACCACCTGTACCACATAGTGTGGGCCCAGCCCAGCCCAGGGATATGGGCTTTTGGGCAGAACAAAGCCATTCTGCCCATCACCCAGGGCCCCTGGCACTGCATGCAAGAGCCACGTGCCCTCCAGCTGGCCTGGGTCTTGCCTCCATGGAGCCAGCCCAGCCTGACAGCCCATGGGGCACTTGGAGGCAGGACCTAGCCTGGTCCAAGGGGTTGTGGCCCTTGCACGCAGTGCTGGGGGCCCCAGCTGACAGCAAAAGTGGCCCAGTCCTGCCCAAAGGTGCATGCCCCTAGGCTGAGCTGGGATCATGTGAAGTGGCACAGGCAGTGCCAAGTCCCAGGCAGCCACGGATGTGCCACACCACTAGTAGTGGGCCCTGAGTGCCCTAATGACAACTGCTGCTGCAAAGGGTGGGGCTGTGTGCCATGAGGTGGGTCAGTGGAGGACTCACTCCTCACAAGTAGTCCCTCCACGGCCACCCACAGTCCCTTCCCCACACAATCACCCCCAACTCCAGATTCCCCCCACCCCCATGTTCCTACTTACCGGGGACAGAGAAGGGGTCTGAGACACTGGTGCAGCCTTGCCTTGTTCCTATTTGCCCCAGCACATGCTGGAGATGCAGGAGAAGGGGGCAGGCATAAAGATTCTCTGGCCAGGTACTGGAGCATCTCATTGGAGGACCCAGCTTCTGGTTGCTTCAGGGTATGCTCCAGGAGCATGTCCTGTACCACTTTTTTTAGCATGTTCTTTTTTTATATATATACTGGAATTTACCGGTACCAAAATCAGAGTCCACTACACTACAAATATGCAGCACAGGGAATATTTTTTCATTCCCAGGGTGCCTCTTGTGGCATCTCAAATTCCTTTCAGATGCTGCAACAGGCACATACTCACTCCTCTGGATGCACCTATAGTCTACACAGCTCTGTTGGTGCTCTGAGGGGCATGAAGTAGCAGGTAATTAGAGCAACACAAGTTCTGGGGAGTTGCAAATAGGACATCAAACTGCAGAGTCCCATGTGAAGTCCCATAGAAGGGGTGGCTAGATAGTAGGCTTGTGCAAAGAGGTAAGTATTTGCTTCAGATTCAGATTTGGTGATTCAGAGGGACAGTGATTTGATCTGGTGATTCAAATGACTGTCCTGTTTTGATTTGGCTGAATCCAAATCCAAAGATTCAGCATCAAATCTTATACAGCCATGAACTATACAGGCAGGCAGTGCTGTCAGAAGCAGCTGTGGCTTGTCTTCAGAACAAGCTGTGGCTTGTCTGGCTGCTCCCCTGGCTGCCCTGCCTCCACCAGGGTGAGGCAGGCAGTGCTGGCATCTCCAAGAGAATCCTCAGGGACTGGGGAGAATGATTGGGGAGCTGGGGGAATCAAACTGGGAGCTGGGAAATCAAACGGGGAGCTGGGGGGAATGATCAGGGTCTGGAGGAAGGCTTCCCTCCAGCTCTCAGTTTGATTTCCTAGCTCCTGGTTTGAAACCCCAGCTGCTAATCATTCCCCCAGATCCCCAATCATTCCTCCCAACCCCTCAGCTGCCAGGCTCCCAGGGCTGCCAGGCAGAGTGGGGGGGGGGGGTAGGGGGAGCACCCAGATGATCCACAGCTTGAGCTGGCAGCCTCAGGGAGAAGCCACGGGGGCTGGGAGGAATGATTAAGAGCTGGGGAATCGAATTGTGAACTAGGGAATCAAATCTAGAGCTGGGGAATCCAACTAGGAGATGGGGGAAGTCCCTGTTCATTCCCCCAGCACCTGATCGTTGCCCCACGCTCCCAGTTTGAGTCCCCTAGCTCCTTATCATTCCCCAGCTCCCAATCATTCCCCTAGTTCCCCAATTATTCTCCTCAGCCCTAACTACTTCTCCCAGGGCTGCCAGCACTGTCTGTCTTGCCCCAGCAAGGGTGGGAAATTAGCCGGGGTTAATGGGTCTCCCAACTGGATTTGGAGAATCAGGCTGAATCTCCCCCAAATCAAATCAGCTACCCAAGCTTTACAGACCCCTCCTTTATAGATGTTCTGTTCTCTAATCATGGGTCTAGAGGCCCAGAACCAGACACTACTTGGCTGTGAACTAGTTCATCAAGCTTAAAAGCTCCTCAAATCCAATAGCTAGGTTGAAATAAAGTAGCCTAACAGCCATCAACAGGAGGAGTAGGACATAGCTTTAAAAAAACTCAATAATAATTTCTTCATTAAAAAGACAACTTAAAGAGAGATTTCTTCTACTTAAAAAATATTTTGCAGAAAACCAACCATAAGAAGAACTAGTAGGATATGTGCACATGTTGCATGGCAAAAAAAAGACACTTCCTTGTTTTCATTGAAGATTGAAGGCACTCAATTTACTGCTTTTAATGTTTTTGTTATTTAATGTTAATGCTTTTGCTGCTTTTGCTGCTTTTAATGCTTTTACTGCTTTTAATGTTTTAATGTGAAACTGAGATGAAAAAGATTCTGTACTTCAGAAAGCTACAAACCTGAGAGTTGTAAAGCACAGATAACACTCAAATCAGGCTAAGAAGGTAGATAGCTTAGAATCAGCTGTTTATTAGGGCTGTGTGAGGCTTCAGATCGCGCTTCGGATCCAGGGCCACTTTGGACACTTCAGCATCTGAAGCAGCATGCCCGGAGCAAAGTGTGGACTCATTTAAGCTGCCTGAAGCAGTTCAGAGCTTCCAAAGCTCTTCAGAAAAGCTCCAGATGCTTTGTATGCTTTGAATGCTGAAAGTGAAAGTTAGAAGAGGGAGGAGGAATGCGGGAGGGAGGGAGGGAGAGTGGGAGGGGAAGTGAGAGTGGGGCAGGGGGACTCAAGCATCTCAGCTTGGTTACTTTACTCAGTAGTTGAACTTGCTTGCTCCTTTTTGTTGTTAGAAAGAATTGGGTAGGATTTAGCTTCTCTTAGTTTATCTTAGTGTTTCTTAATACTATTAAATTCATTTCTTTCAATTTATATTTGCTCTTTTTTTTTTTTTTTTTGTAAACTTTGAAACAAGAAAGCTGCATTTTCCCTGCCAGCTTGATCCATCACTGTGCAGGGAGGCACACAGATTGCACACACACACACACACACACACACACACACACACAATATAAAGAAGAAAAATCAGATATTCATAGGAGAAGACAGAAAGACAGCACACACTTTTTTCATAGCTCTTAACACTGAAGCAAACAATCAAAGAAGCATCTAGTGCACACATGCAAAAGAGGGAATAAAACACACAACACAAAAGGACCTTCTGTAGTACAGGAAAGATTAATATGAAGTGTGCTGGAAAGGCAGGTTCCAGGTTTTCAAAGCCCCACTCCCCACAAAGCAGAGGCAGGCCACCCTGGGCCAGTGGGGGAAAGGTGGACTGGGGGGGCATGTTCCCAAGGTGAGCGAGATCACCCAGACCATTGGGGAGATGCTTGCTCTGGATAGCCAGCCTTTCTCCCTAGTGGAGTGGCCAGGGTTCAGGCAGTTTGTAGCACTTCTGGCCCCATTTTACAAAATGCATGCATGCACCACCTTTAGCAGGACAGTGGTGCCCTCCCCATATGAGGCATGCAGGGAGTACTTGAGGGATCAGCTGCGCAAGGCGGGGCCGCAGGTAGTCTTGCACGTCACCTGTGACATCTGGAGCAGCTGGGAAGGTGATCACACCTACCTTTCCCTCACAGCACACTGGTGCAATCAGTCAGGCTGTTGGTGGGCTCTACTGCAATCTGAGGTGCTGGATGAGTCCCACGTGGCAAGGGAGATCATGGAGGCCATGAATGGCATGGTAAAGGGGTGGCCCGTTGGGCAGGCCAAGCTCACCCGCGGGTTCATGGTCACCAACAACGAGGCCAATATGGTGAAGACTGTCCGTGATGCCAACTTTATTGGGATCTGCTGTGTGGCAAACAGGCTGCACCTCATAGTGAGGGATGCATTGGAGGGGGAAAGGGCTGCTGGTGACAGTGCCACCACTACTACTGCTACAAGCCAGCTGATTTTAAAATGCAGGAAGGTGGCAGGATACTTCCACCACAGCATCAAGGGGGGCAAGATGCTGCAGGAGAAACAAGCAGAGCTGAGCATCCCACAGCCCGAAATCATTCAGGATGTGGAGACTTGGTGGAACTCCACATACCTGATGCTCAAAAGGCTGGTGGACCAACAGAAGGCCATCCATGAGATGGCTTTGCTTGGGGAGATCAGGATCAGTGGCCCCTTGAACAGAGCTGAGTGGGGTACCATCTCCCAGATCTTGGTGGTCCTCAAGCCCTTCCTTGAGGCCACTCAGACCCTTAGTGCTGGCAATGCCCTCCTCAGCCAGGTGATCCCTGTGGTGGGCCAGTAGGGGGCGCTCCTGCATTGAGCCACCCACCCCACTATGCTCGACCACCTTCCAGGATCCGAGTGCCCTCCCTGGGGTGCCTCGCGCCTGGCCCACCCCTTCCCTGGAGCACACCCGCATGCTCGACCACCTTCCAGGATCCGAGTGCCCTCCCTGGGGTGCCTCGCGCCTGGCCCACCCCTTCCCTGGAGCACACCCGCTAACCTGGAGTTCCTGCTGCCACCATCCAAGGCTCTGGACTCAATTCTGGCTCTGTGCACCTTGGAAAACACAGGCCTGATCATCCAATGGGTACTAGACCCAATACAGGCACTTGGGGCACTTTCGCAAGTCAGGGGCTTAATAGGAAAGCCTCCCTTAGTCCATAGACCTAAGGGGCCTCCTAGGCATAATTTAGACCCACCCCTCAATAAGTCTCCCACACCAGTCACAAGGAGAACTTTATTGATTACAGGTGGTAGGGTGAAAACAGGGTAAAAGGTAGAGCAATATCATAGGAATATCAGAGGAATCCCATAGAGCAAACCAGTATGGCTGAGGTAGCCTTTTGATCTCGCATCTGAGTTACTGTAAGCTAAATATCTAGTCAGATCTCGAGTAGCTTACTCACACACATTGTCCAGAGGTGGTTGGAGTTTTCCTCTGGAGGCAGGTCACTCTTGGAGCATGCGGTTATGAGGAGAGATCCTGTTTCAGATTCACCTGGATGACCGCATGGCTAATGGCTGCCTTCTTCCTGGACCAGGGCTTTTTATCACCTCTCTGACCTCAGCAGCCTGGTCCAATCAAAGTTGCCAGTACTGGCCACAAGCCAACCAATCTAAAAAATCATCACTGGCTACCTGGGCCAGTGACCGGGGCTTCCCCCCACCCCCCCAGGTGACCAGAGCATCCACCTCCCAGGCACCAGGCTTTTGTCATGTAGACAGGGAGGGAGATCCCCGCCCTGAGGAATTCAACACCAGCCTCTCACACTGGCAGAGACAGATCTCTGGAGAGGGGCACAGACGGTGGTATTTCTGCCACAATCCCCATAATGAGAGAACTGGAGAACCCAATGGAAAAGTTCCAAGGGATCAATGTTCCTGGCTGGGGCAAGCTGCTGTCACCAGACGTGCAGACACTGGTGAGCCAGCTGAAGGAGGGCATCAGGAGACGGCTGGATCCCTTGTGGTCCAGTATGGTCCGCATGATGGTGGGCATGTATGACCTGAGGGTGAAGGGGAGCATGTGCACTGGCAGCACCAAAACCCTCGATCACTGGATGCAGGTGCTTGTCAACAAAGTCAGGGAGACTGAAGTGCAGAAGTGAGGGGATGTGGAAGAGGGGGATCCACTTTCCCATGCCAGCATTCCCAGCACCAGCACCAGCCAGTCTCCTCCTCGCCAACCACTGCCAATGTGGGCCATGGGCATGGCTTCAATGCTGGAGGCTGATGAAGTGCAGTTCATAGGCCCAGCTCTGAAAAGTGGTTTGCATTGTAATTTGTTCCCTCTCAAGATCAGGCCTGAGAGACTGGAGGCATAGTGTTTTTTTGGTGAGGAATGTGCCCCCACAGGTACTTGGGTTTTGTTGACTTTGATAGATTCTGGTGTGCAGTTCGTGGGCGTACTGGAGATAGTTGGCAGGTTTTGTGTTTTAAGCTGTAGAAAGTTGGCTTCAGTTCTGGTGATGAGGTTAGGTGCTTGTGTGAATGTACAAACCACTTTTCAGAGCTTGGCCTATGAACTTCATCAGCCTCCTAGGTAGTAGGTATAGAAACTCATGGACTCAATTTACACAGTGGAATTCTGGCACACTGAGACCTGCCAGACATCTGACACCCCAGGCACCTCTGCACTTTTACTTGCACTGCTACATCCCTCTTTCCCCCCTACCCCCACCCCAGCCTGTCCCTCACTCCCTGATGCCTCCATTTCCATTTTCACTAACTGGCTTTCTTGCCTGCATTGCAGGCCAGGCCAGCCTCTGGCTTCTTTACTATTACTTCCATCCAGGAGAAACTGCAGGTACTTCCTCAGACTGACAAAGGGATTTTCAACCCTGAAGCTTTCAAAGATAATTTTTTTAATTATTCCATTTTTTTCATAATACACATATAGACATAAAAACACAAGATAAGCCATCACACACCATGAATAACATCATATGTCCAACACAACACCCCACCCACCACCTTTATTTCTTGCTGTCAATTCCTTTATAAAAAGAAAGGTTCTGTGACAGTTTTGTTTGGGTACCTTTGATGCTTCTGCTGATGCTACCGGTGTTGAGCCAGCTAAGTTATTTTACCTGTTGTCACATAAAGTTGTGGACTGGATATGAGACTGTAGGGGAGGAGGAGGCCTCACTGGGGCACACTGCCATGTTCTGCAGAGGCCCCAGCTCCAGGAAGGGTGCACCTTAACACACACACACTGTGTCACCCACCCACATTGTGAGTTTTGCCTGTTAGCAGCCAGAGGTGCAGGGCCCCAGAAGACCGGCTCCGCCTCAGAGAGACACACAAACAGCTGGAAGGCTTTGTGGCCTGGCAGGACTCAGTGCCCAGACCTGCAATACATTTCACCCCCAGTGCCCCAAGACAGATGCAGTCACCCAAGCACTCACCCACATCACGAGTTTTGCCTTTCAGCAGCTTGAGGTCCAGTGCCCCAGAAGACAGACTTCCCCAGTGAAAGCCACACACAACTGGCAGGCTTCATGACCTGGCAGGGCCCAGCACCCAGGCCTGCAGTACATTTCACACCCCTGTGCCCCAAGACAGACGCTGTTGCGCAAGCACCCACACACATCACGAGTTTTGCCTGTCAGCAGCTTGAAGTGCAGTTCCCCCGAAACCCCTACACCTATCTTCTTGACACTTATCAGGCTTTGTGGCCTTAGCAGGGGCCATAACTCCTGCAGTTTTTACCCCCCTGTGATTTAATATATACATGTGACATTAGTTTTGCTTTCAATAATTTGAGGTGCAATTGCCCCCATACCCCTTCACCTATCTTCTTGAAAATTGGCAGGCTTCATGCTCTTAGCAGAAGCTACCATCACAGTAAGCTTCACTGAAATCAGAGACAAAACAATACAGTTATAGATATTTCATTGATTCCCCATTATGCCCTATGGCCGGATCTCTGAGGTGGCTCCAAAGCTTCGGAGCCACTTTGGCCGGATCAAAGTGGCAAACTAATCCAGAGCTCCAGATCAGATCACCAACATCTGAAGTGGCTGGATCCGAATCTGGATTGAATACCTGTCTACTCGCACTGGCCTACTGTTTATATGTGTTAAGAAATTTCAACCATCATATATAACAGAAACTTAAAGCAACTATATATATGCGTATAGAACATCTTTTGACACAGATGGACATTTTTTTTTCCTTGTAGATCTTAAAGAAGATTGGTTATGCATTTTCATCCCCACTTTACACTTAGAAAAATTGAGGCACATTGAAAGTAAAATGAGTTGCTTGAAGTCAAATAGAAATGGTAATTAATACTGTCATGCAGAGGAGCTGGCAGAGAATCATTAAGAATTATTTTACATGCACACTCTTACTCCCACAACGAAGTAATGTAAAATTAGAAGAGTGTTGCCTAGTGCTTATAGTATAGACTTGAGAGTCAGGATTCTCTTCCAGTCCAACAAATCCCATTCAGAAGTTAGAATAGAGGACACTTCCACATCAGCTACCCAATAAGCTGCAACTATACGTATCTTGGAGGTTTGTGGGGTGGCAGGGAATTGGAACATAGAACCCATAGTACTTTCTTAAATATCCCTAGTATTGACAACTTTTTCACCCAGAACCCTAAAGGGCCAAATCAGCAAATCCTTAAATCAGACCCAACTTCTCTTGAGAAGATATCAGCATATGTATCTAGCTTCTGAAGAAGTGTTAATATGGAAAGTCTTCCTCATACTATCTGTACCCGCATCTGAGATGAAGAAAAAGCTTGGAGCCCATAGGATGGATCCTGCCCCCTGCCCCCATACGCCTCAGGGTCATAAATAAGTATCCTTCACTGTTGTAAACCTGGGAGATGCTTCAGGTCATGATTACTCACATTATTTCTTCCTCAGTTCATGCATTTGTATGGCTAGCAATGCTAAATAATGTTGTTTTAATGTATACAAGAATCATTTCCTTTTACAAGCAAAAATAATTAATTTCTAAATTACTTCAGAAAGCTAATAACCATTAAGCTGTTTGAGATAGAAAAGTACAATGAATTAACTGAAACTAAGATCATAAAATATATATTTGGCTACCTGTTCTGAAAGAAGTCAAGATTATTTATTTGAGCCAGGTGGGATTTCTGAAAGAGCATCTTGTATCTAACAATGTGTATGACACATTAGTCTATTAAACACTGTCAGAAAAGGGAATTTTGCTGTTGCTACTTTGGTTCCGATAAAAAAGCATTCAAGCATAATGAATAGAAATATATTAATAAAGTTTAGCTTTTTATCAATTGGCTTAAGACTTAAGTTGCAGGTCTATACATAACTTTACTACAAAATCCTTTAAATTATAAAAAGGAAAAAATGGTTGATAAACTTTCTGTGCTTATTTGGGTGACACAGTAGATAATCCATCAAGTTCTTAGCTAAATCAGTGGGATATATTTCTTAGTTTCAGTGTTTAGTATTTCAGTAGCCCAGAAACAAAACAAAAAAATTGAAATATTTCCAAGAATATTTTCAAAAGAAAAATTATGAAGCGCTGTTCTGAAGGATTATTGGGTCACATGCAACATTTAGTTAGATAATCCATATTCCGACCAATGCACATCTTTCCATATACTGTTTCCTTATAGTATTAAAAATATATAGGGCAATGTATCTGGTTGGCAGGGAAAAAAGGCAATTCCATCAGTCTCCTGACTCCCAGAATTTCATTGAAAACTGTTAGGGTAACACTATGTGGATTTTCGGGGAGCATTGAATCTGCAGCTGAATAAAGGTTCAGGCATCACCTGTGACCTAGCAAAGCTGCTGACCACAAGGCAAAATTATATCTAAGCCAGCCATTTGCTTATGCTAAGTAACCATCTTAACTGTGTCAACCATTTTCTGAAGAAAAAGCAGCAAATGAATCTGTGTAAGTCTGTGTGCTGTGAATGAGGTGACATTTTAGGAATGTGGAAGATGGTAAAACCTGAGACAGAAAAACAGACTGAAATGTGGAAAACAACATGTAATTTGTAAACAGAATCTGAAATTAACATATGGAAAAAAGTGAATAGTGATTGGTGAAGAAGCCTCCAGAAGCTTCCAGGTTTTGGTCAAAGTCCGCCCATTGACCGAAGAGCAGGAGTCAAGGCCTTGGACATGCACTCATAGCAAAAAGACATGCAAATGAATGAAACGCATAGGTAATTCCATGCTAATGAAGCAAACAGGAAACAGAGGTGGAGCTTGAGATGGGAGGATAAATGGGTGGAACAGAAGTAGGGACAGAGGTGGAGTAAATGTTAATGAGTATAAACCAAAGTGTATAAATGTGGGAAAAAAACTATGGTTCACTGCGGCTCCCTGGTTTGTCAGTTTTTTGGAAGGTAGTCCAAAGCTGTCTGCATTTTAAATAAAGCTATTGCGAGCAATGTGTTTTAGTGTTTACTCCCTGCTTGCTCTGGCTAACGAATAACAGGATCCATGAGTGATTGAATCATCATCTCCTTAGTCATTGGGCACTGCATGGAGTCAGAGTCTAACAAAAACTATTATTATCAATTATGAAGCATTGCTTCTGAAAAGTGTGAAAGAAGAAAACAAGAGAAGATGAGCATTTAATGTTAGCACTGCCCTTCCTTCTGAGTAGAGTGGAGGTCATGACACCCTCATGTATATCATGTAATCTCACTAATTTTGGTAATTCTTTTGTGGATTAGGTAATCTTCTCCATAAACCATGCTGCCAGTACCAGTCACATAATAATTTACGTGAAACAAATATATAACAGCTGAAAAGGAAGCTCAAACACAACCTAAATTGCATAAACACACATAGTTAAATAGTCAGTGACCTTATACGTACATATGATGGTACAAGGTACTATCTCTGGATGCAATTTCATTTTTGGATGGGCCTTTTCTGATCCCACCATTATTTGGTGCTAGTAAAAAAAATCTACTTTGCTCTAAGAAAGCAATAATTTCAAATTGTGATAAGGGTCTGCACTTATGTCTCAACCTTCCTAAAGTTTAATAGGTGTCCTGAAAATATTTAAATATTTTTATTTAAGGTAATTACAGTCATAAATATGCAGCCATTTATTTGAAATAGTATTATTAGAAAGTTATAAGCACAAATTTATAGTGATCATCACCAAACAATTACTCAGCTGAATAAACAGTTCTTCAGTATTTCATTGCTCAGGCCTTATTTACTTGCTCTGATCAGAAAACTGTGAATTCCTTCGGGGAGGGGGAGGGGGGTGTTTATAGTGCAGCAGCAATTTAATTTACAAAAATTAATGAAGTTTGTCACAGGGAGAGACAAATGGGGGAGACCCTAAAACCTAAAAGGGGAACCCCAGGACCAGAAAAAGAGGAGAGTACAGAAAAAGTTAAAGTAAAAAAATAATACTTACTTGCAGCGAGACCAACAGCAAAACAAGAACACCAGCAAGAACCCACATGAGCGATTAGCCGTGCTTTCATATGGCTGCGGCTGGCCGGTGACGTCGGCAGCGATTACAGGCCAGCAAGGATAAAAAGGTCGGCCTACAAAGAGGCAGGGGAGGAGACGCCAAAGGGATTCCCCATCAGCAGGGTCTGCCAGAAGTTCAGGGCAGAGCGAGAGATGGCGATCACCAGCAGAGGTGGATCCAACACCTCACGCAGTGAAGGTAAAGCCACGCTCGAGGCAGGAGCCCTGGTGTGGGAGAAGGTGGGGACGGAAGATCAAGGCTGGAGGAATCCAGAGCCTAGGAGACTCTGCAGGGAGGAGGGAGGCACTGGCTGTCCCTACAACATTTAAACAGGTGCGTCCATGGAGGGACCTGGGGGACCCAAGGATATACCCCGAAGGCAACGATTATACTGAAGAGCCCAGGAAGAGGGCAGCATTAATGAGAAGCCCCAGAGAGAGGGAGGTATTGCTGAGAAGCCCCGGGGAAGGGGGTAGCATTTTGAGGATCCTCAGAGAGAGGGTCATACCATTGTGAAGATGCATAGAGAGGGCGGAGCCAGTGTGAAGGCCCAGAGAGAGGGCCTCTCCAGTGTGAAAACCCAAAGAGAGGGTCACACCAGTGTGATGATCCAGAAAGAGAGCAACGATATTCTGGGCTGAAGGGGCCAAGCCGGAGGCTGGGCGAGCAGAAAGGGGCCCTAGTAGCCAGATAGGAGCACAGGGTTGTTCCTTGGGTACACTTGTAGTGCACGGTGTTGGTGGTGGTGATTTTCTTGCATTTTCTTTTGCGATAGAATATTTTCTGTTACCCCATGTCTGGAGGGGTTGAGGGAGAGAGTAGGAGGGCCATTGTGGATTGAAAGGCACCAGTGGTGCACAAGACTGGCTTCAGGACCAACAGTGACCCACCAGGCTGGGTATAGGATGAAGTAGAGGGAAGGTGGAGCGTCGCAGAAGACTGCCAGAAGAACGAGGGGCCAGCAAGGAAGATCACGCAGTACTAAGCCCCCCCCCCCCCCCCCCACGCGAAGAAGGAACCCCCCAACTGAGGAAGATTCAAAGTCGTGGCAGGTGAGAAGGGGATGGACTGTGACGCGGGTAAATACCTTCTCAAGAATGGCAGGGTGGATTCCGGTAGGCACCTGAACAGAAGAGGCATGACACAAAAATGTTCGAGGGCAGGAGGGCACAAAGTTATCTCCAGAACACCCTTGAGATAAACTGTTATTAATCCCATTTTAGAGATTGGCGACTGAGGCATGGAGATACTAGTGTCATAAGTCCTAATATCTTTGAGTTTCAAATATGGGGAAAAAAAAAGAAGTTAGCATTTTGTATGTTCACAGCAAGGTCCTTACTGTCTTCATTTACAACTGACAGTGTTCTGTACTTCTGGAAGTTGACCTCCAGATTAGATAATCATAAAGTTAGGGACAAAATTAAGGACCACAAATGGTTTAAATGGCTTGCCCAGTAGGCCTAAGAAAATAGGGAACTATTTGATTCAGATCCATATTCGGCAAATTTGGATACCAGCAATTTGATTCAGAGCTCTGAATCATTTTTTGCTTCGATTTGGCCGAATTGGCTCCGAAGCTTCGGAGCTGATTTGGAGCCAATTCGGAGATTCAGCAATAGGGTATAATGGGGAATGAATTAAATAGCTATAACTTTGTTGTTTTTTATATGATTTGGATGAAACATGCATGGTGGTAGCCTGTGCTGAGAGCATGAGGCCTGCCAAGTTTCAAGGTGATAGGTGCAGGGGTTTCTGGGAAACTGCACCTCAAAGTCCTGAAAGCAAAACTCATGTGTGTGCATTACACCACAGTGGGGTGAAAACTACAAGGGTGGTAGCCCATGCTGAGGCCACAAAGCCTACTAAGTTTCAAGGAGATAGGTGCAGGGGTTTCTGAGAAACTGCACCTCAAGTTGTTGATAAGGAAAACTCATGAGATAGGTAACACGGTGTGTGTGTGTTAAGGTGCAGAGGGGTGAAAACTGCAGGCCTTCTAGGCCCTGCTGCAGCCACAAAGCCTGCCAGCTGCCAAGGAGATAGGTGCTGGGGGAGTCTGTCTTCGGGGGCCCTGCACCTCTGGCTGCTAACAGGCAAAACTCGTGACACGGGTGCTTGTGAGACTGTCTCTCTCTCAGGGCGCAGGGGGGTGAAAAACCCTACTGCAGGCCTGCTAGGCCCTGTTGCAGCCATGAAGCCTGTCAGCTGCCAAGGAGATAGGTGCTGGGGGAGTCTGTCTTCGGGGGCCCTGCACCTCTGGCTGCTAGCAGGCAAAACTCATCGTTAGACACTGACTCCATGCGGCCCCCAATGACTTGGAAGACAACGATCCAATCACTCATGAATCCTGTTACTCATTAGCCAGAGCAAGCAGGGAGTAAACACTACTTGCACACATTGCTTGCAACCGCTTTATTTAGAATGGAGATAGCTTTGGGCAAAGGTCTAAAAAAACCAGTAAATTGGGGACCTGCACTGAACATTAGTTCTTTTCGTATTTTATACACCTTGGTTCATGCTCATTAACATTCACTCCACGTTCTGTTCCACCCATTTCTCCTCCCATCTCAAGCTCCACCTCCGTTTACTGTTTACTTCATTAGCATTGCCTATGCATTGCCTATGCATTCATTCATTTACATGCCTCTCTGTACAAGTGCATGCGTAAGACTTAGACCCCAGCTTCTCTCAGTCAATTGCTGATTCTTACTGGTTTCTTGCTGCCTCCTCCTCCTTCTCCAAGGTCTTGCTTCTGCTTTAGCTCCTGACAATAGCTGGTGGGCTGCATCTTGTTCTTCGTACACAAGGAATCATGCATCTTGCACACTATCCCATTGTTAGGAAACTACTTACTTAAGCATTGGCAAAGTTACTTTCTTTTAATATATCATCCTGCCTTGTCTCAGCTTTTGCTGAGAAATGGGATTTGGCTGCATACCCAGTGCTCCCCAAGATCTAAACAGCATCACACTAACACTCCCTTACAGAATTAGTATAGGCAGCAAAGGAGATACCCAGCTGATTCTCCAGAGGTCATCACTCTCTCCGCACAATATACCCCTTGGGCCTGGCAAAGTAGATGATGTTTTTGTGTTACTTGGACAGAGGACTGACCTTTTGCCTATTGTTGATGACAAGTAAGAGGGAGCTTAGGCTGCTCACTTTTCAGCCTGGGACTGAGCCAGGAACTGGAACGATGGTACCATAGGGCTTTTTTATTGGCATGAATATGCAGCTGAATTTGATTTACTGGATGCTGGGGCCATTATAACACTACTAGTATCCCTTTAATTCTGTGGAAGTTTGGATAAATGTCAAGGGTTAGGACTTTTCGTAACTTGATATGGAAACTAGGTATGCTGTTTGCACAGCAAGACCTTCGTTTTCCTTAGGATTTTATCATTTTACTTTGTGTTTCTAATTTCTGCACAAATTCTGGAAATTAATAAAACCACATTACATTACTATTTCTACTACACAAATTAAATACATTAATTTTAACACAAACAAAAAAAACAAGGTGGGAGGGAGGAAACAAAGGATGATGATAAAACAAATAATTCAGTAGCCTTCTAGATCTTTGGCATGGCTGAACTCTGTGAGGTTATGGAGGTGATGCTCTGCATGATGTATTATTTTTTGTAGCCACTCTTCAGGTATTTTATAGCTTATTAAGAAGTTTTAATTTACATTTTATAGTCTAGTATAGTTGACTTGACAATTACTTATAATAACAGCATTTTACAGACTTAGTAAAACACAATCATTACACATAACAGTTAAGCTTGATTTATTTCTTGTACTCAGCAAACTTCATGATACTTCAATGGTGATTTTATCCTGTAAAACACAAGCACAAAAAGAGAAGGGCTCACTCCTTTAGGTTAGTTTCTCATACACTTGTGGCTGGCTTTGCTTGGTTTATAGCCAGGCTGGCACTCATTTAAAAATTTCTCCTCCTTGCACTTTGGAGAGGCTGCTTTTACAGCAGTGTTTTTCTCTTAAAGTGGCGGATGTTTGATGTCACACATCTCTTTGCCTTGGCTTGCACTAAGAGTTTTTCTGTTGGAATATGCTCCCCTAGCTTTTTGTTAATGAAGGATAACTTACAAGGAGGTGGGAACTAAGGTTTTTAAGGCACTCTATATTTGCCTCTTCCTGTTCCCTAGGGTGGTTATTATGCAGCATTTTGAGGCGCCTACCCTGCTACAGGTAGCTTTATTACACTGACTACACCTAGGAGGGTGGCAGTTTTAGGTCATACTCAGGATTAAACTTTCCACTCTCCTGCTCTGGTTTTCTTTACTTCTTATGGGCACAGTCTTTAACTTCTGGGCTTCTTGGTCCCTGCTTGGGTCAGTTGAGATTGTACACTCTCAGATCTTTCTTTCTGTGCCCTTTTTCTGGACTGCAAGATTACTTGGTTTTTTAAGGCTCTGCAGATGCTTTATTAGTTATTTCTTTTTTCTTGCTCTCTCTCTTTAGTAAATTTCTAGAATCCTAACACTTTCTCTAGGTTTTACTTAACTTCTACTTTTTCCTTTCTTTAACAGATTTTCACTATAGCCTTTCTGGGCTACAGGCTTCACAATTTGTTTTCATTAGTAGCTTTTTCTTGCCTTGTTCTTTGCAAACTAATTAATCTATTAAACTTTTCTCTCTCACAGCTGTACAACCCAGTAAGCTCCACTTCAGGACTAAGAAAGTTCCCCTGAAAGACCCTGGGTGATAAATTGCACACAATCCTTTTAGGAAAACTCTTCTCACCTTAAAAAGGAAACTTTCAAGCTATGCCTCGGCAGAGAAAAACAAAGCATGCCTCTGATAAGCTCATTCCTCTTTC
>NW_005842895.1:312730-317291 GCF_000455745.1 Alligator sinensis
CTTTCCCTGCTCAAAGTAACTTAAAGTAATTCTGGGTACTGATTTCTCTTTACACAGCTGTTCCCTGATGTTTTCTAAAACAAGCTGTTACACTCCTGCAACAATCTTTATCTTTTTTAGGCTCTTCACTGTTCCAAAGGGGGGTGGTGGTGGTGGAGAACTAAGTTTCTTTTCACTTTGTGGAAGAAATCAAACTTCGCGTTGTGGTTGTATTAGAATTGGCAGAGCCATCTAGGTTTATTTAAAGCTATACAAGTGATCACAGGGAGAGTTCTCAAAGGAACTCTGACCTCTACAAGTTTACAAGCATATTTATACTTTAGACAGTGAGAAAAGATGCAGGGTTCAGACAAAGCAACCTTGAGAGAAACAGAAAGATGTTGATCATTTGTTTGTCACACGTAAGCAGTTTAAAAAAAAACCACTATGTTTTGGGAACAGTTATCAGCTTCTAGTTCGGAGGAAAGGAGAAGGTTAACATCTGCACACAGACAAAACAAGGTATGAAGGTTTTTCCTTATCTTAGAACATTTTGAAACACACAGCATCAGCATCTTTTTCTCTTCTCTTTGTCTCTCTTTGTCTCTCCTCTTAGTCAAGTAAGAGGCCTAGTTAAACTTACTTTCACATTCCCCCTTTCTGGGCCTTTTTGGCCCAACATTTTACATATTTATAGCCATGAGCCTTTTAACTTCTAATTCTTCTGTCTCTTTACCATCCATTAGTTCAACATACATATTATACACTTTGTTTCTTTGCACAGAGGTTAACAAACTATTTTGCATTTGCTTAGCAGCACAACTTAAGCAGCATCGTATTAGCATAAGTACTAAGTATATTCCAAAATAAACAAACAAACAATATTAACAGACCATGAATAACTGTAGAGCCCAAGGAACTAAAAATGGAGCAGGATCAGAAGAGGGAGGAAGACGTTGGGAAAAGGTCTGATTTGATCAAAATCCTTGGCACTCACTGTAGTTGTGCTGTGGTTCATATATATCACAAAAGTTGGTCCACTTAAGGGATAAAGCAATCATGGGCACCCCTATCATTGTACTAGGAGGCAAGTGGGAACATATCCAACATTTGGAAACATTTAAATTCTTTGCATATTGATAAGGCAGTTGAAGAAAAGCGTTTTGGTGAGCATGCCAGTGTGGGAGTGATCTTTTTGACCTGTTTTGAAGTCTAGTCTGATTTAGCTCCTGGGGTTGCGAAGGCGGGGTCTGCCCATGGGGTGTAAGATAATACAAAAGGAAAGACTGAGAAGTACCCAAGTCACAACTAACCAACCCCACTTCAGGACCCAGGAACTAGGTAGAGGCCTTTTTCCTCTCCCAAAGGGCATAGTGGTGTCATTGAGGTACATTTTCTTCGTTCTGTAGTGGCAAATCCTCTTCGCTCTGTAGTGGCAAATCCTCTTCGCCAGTAGGCGCTTGGCTCACTACTGGTCTTAAGCTCTCCTGTTGGCAGGCGCTAGGCTCACTACCAGTCTGTGGTGGCTGATTACAAGGTTGATATGGAGGAGACTAAGTCTAACAGGGCTGATGTTTTCTTAGTGTGTGAAGCATGGATCCACAGTTGGAGTCCTTGACACTATTGACACTATTATTGCAGTGTTGGTTGTCAGGAGTACCTGGAATGGGCCTTTCCAGCGGGGTTCCAGCGATGACTTTCGTTGATGGACTTTTGCATGAACCCAGTCACCAGGCAGGATGGACTGGCATGGCTCATCTTGTTCCTTGGGGAGAGTTGCTTGTACCTGTGAATGAAAAGCCTTGACACACTTCATTAGTGCCGTACAGTAGTCTAGAATAGTATCATCAAGTAAATGTATATCACAAAAGTGGGAGGCAACAGGTGGTGAGGCAGGGAGCCTCATGGGTCTTCCCATCAGGATTTCATGTGGGCTAAGTCTGGTCTTTTGATTGACAGTAGATCTCATACTCATAAGGGCTATGGGAAGTGCATCTGGCCATTTTAAGTGAGTTTCAGAACAAATTTTGGCCAGTTTATTTTTTAAAATGCCATTTTGGCGTTCTACTTGGCCTGAGGCCTGTGGATGGTACAGGCAATGAAAGTTCTGCTGGATTTGCAGGACTTTGCAGACTTCTTCCATTATCTGCCCAATAAAATGAGTTCCTCTATCAGAGTTTATGGATAAAGGAATACCAAACCTTGGAATAAAGTCTCTGAGTAACTTTTTGCTCACAGTGATGGTATCAGCTTTTACACATGGGTAGGCTTCTACCCATCCAGAGAACATACATACAATAACAAGAACATATTCATAAGAACAACATTTCTGCATTTGAATAAAATCTATTTGTTAATTTACAAACGGCCCCCAAGGTGGGGGATGTGCTGCCTTTTTTGTTTTTACAGGTTTTCCCACATTATGGGCTTGACAAATAGGAAGGTATAACAGTATTGTTGAGCTACAGATGAAAAAGTTGAAGCAAACCAATCAAGCTTAACAGCTTCTATCATCCCCCCTTCGCTCAAGTATGCTATGCCGTGGTGTATGCGAGCAAGATAGGGAAGAAGGACCATTGGGGCAACCAGGCGGCCGTCTGGGGAGCGCCACAAATGGTCAGGGTATAACAAACACCCAGCCAGTCTCCACGTATATTTTTCTGGTTCTGGAGCCTGATCTTGGAGGACGGGCAACGTCATGAAGACTTGCCAATGGAGACTGTTTAGTTGAGCTAGACAAAAACACAGGTGTAGCCTGAGGAGTGGAAATAGCCACAGCTTTGGCAGTGGAGTCTGCCAGAGCATTTTTACATGTAACATTATCATAAGGTTTCTGGTGATCTTGGCATTTAATAATAGCAACAGCAGAAGGTGACTGTAAAGCATTTAACAAGGCATTTACATATGGACCATTACTAATTTTGGCAACTCCTGATGTGAGGAAGCCTCTTTGCTTCCAAAGTTGACTATAATTGTGAACCATACCAAAGGCATAGCAAGAATCAGTGTAAATATTAACAGAGGTACCAGAGGCTAGGGTGCAAGCCCTGGTAAGGGACACAAGCTCAGCAACTTGAGCTGAATACACATTGGGCAAGTGATGGATTTCTATAACATCATAGTGGGAACATACTCCATATCCTGCAACAAGAGAACCTTTTGAGTTTCTTTGACATGACCGATCAACATAAAATACTAGATTTGGGTTTTGCAAGGGGGTGTCCATTAGATCAGTATGGGGCATTGTTAGGTGGGCAGTAACAGCAATACAATCATGGGGTTCACCATCTAAAGGAGTAGGGAGGCAGGGTTTAAAATAGGGCATCTAGTTAAAGTAATATTTCCAGCAGAAAGAAGCAAAATTTCATACTTAGTCAATGTAGCATTTGAAAGGTGTTAAGTTTTAATTTTTAGTAAAAGGGCTGCTACAGCATGTGGGACAGCAACAGTAAGGGGAGAACCTAATACAAGGGTACAGGTCAGTTCAACAGTAATAACAGCTGCAGCTACAGCATGAAGACATGGAGGAAGTCCGGCTGCAACTGAGTCAAGAGCAGAGCTATAATAAACAATGGGATGGTGCTTGTCTCCATGTGCACAGCAAGTGCAAATCCATCTTTTTCATGACAAAAAAGAATAAATGGTTTAGTATAATCAGGAAGGCCTAGGGCAGGAGCTTGCAACAGAGCTTGTTTAATAGAGGCAAAAGCGGCTTTGACTTCTGAAGTCCAGGGCAAAGAATCAGGGGTATTAACAAGAGTCAGGTTTTGCAGGGGCTTGATTATAGAGGCATAGCTAAATATCTGCTGGTGGCAGTAGCCAGCCATGCCTAGGAAAGTACGCATTTGGGACACAGTAGGTGGTCTAGGGATTTTAAGAATAGCTTCTATCCTGGAAGAAGAAAGCAGTCGTTCTCCAGAAGAAATATCATAACTCAAATTGTGGACACAAGGGAGACAAAGTTGTAGCTTTTCTTTAGATGCCTTATGGCCTTTTAGGGCAAGAGAGGTGAGAAGAGTTAAAGAATCAGCTTTACAGGCTTTAAGGGAGGTAGATGCTAAGAGCAGATCATCAACGTACTGCACAAGCACAGAATTTTCTTTAAATATTATGTCATCTAAATCCTTCTTCAGAATTCGAGGAAAAAGAGAAGGGGATTCAGGATAGCCTTGGGACAATCAAGTTCAGGTATACTGAAGTCTCTGATAGGTAAATGCAAAGAGAAACTGGCTATCAGGGTGTACAGGGATAGAGAAAAATGCAGATCACAAGTCAACAACAGTAAAATAACAGGCATTAGGAAGAATACAGGAGAAGATAGTGGCTGGATTTGGTACAACAGGAAAAGTAGGTAAAACT
The DNA here is from genome assembly GCF_000455745.1 of Alligator sinensis. Taxonomy (NCBI): domain Eukaryota; kingdom Metazoa; phylum Chordata; order Crocodylia; family Alligatoridae; genus Alligator; species Alligator sinensis. The sequence continues at coordinate 317,069 of NW_005842895.1, forward strand.
GCAGAATTTACTGCACGGAGGTCTTGTACAAAACAATGGTATTCTTTCCAGGTTTCTTTACAGGAAAAATAGGTGTATTACAAGGGCTTTTAGTCAGGACAATGATACCTTGCTTCAAAAGAGCTGTTATAACAGGACATATCCCTTCTTCAGCTTCTGGGCATAAAGAGTATTGAGCAACTTTAGGTAATGGCTTAGCTGGGTTTAATCTAATTTTTACAAG
>NW_005842895.1:317540-318646 GCF_000455745.1 Alligator sinensis
AGCAGAGGAGAGGGGGGCTGTAGAAAATTCTTCAGCTTGGAGAGTAGACTGACTTGCGCCGGTATCTACTAAACATTTTGTAGGAGTACCACTTATTAAACAGGAAACAAAGGGATCCTCTTGTTTAAGTGAGAGAAGCGGGGCTGTGATGATATTATCATTCCTCAGGCTGTTCTAACAGGAGGCTTCTTGGTTCAGGACAGAAAATTGAGTGAGAGGAGGTGGTGGCTGGTTAAATGTCATCCCCAGCTGGCCAGACCGGTGAGGACATTGAGCCTTCCAGTGTCCTGGTTGGCCACAATAATAACAACTGTCATTATTTTGGGACTGAAATTTTCCTTGTCCCATCCCACGACCATGTCCCCTGCCTCTGAATTGTCCTCGATAGAAACCTCGGCTTCTACCTCTGCTAAAAGTTTGTATTGGTAAAGACATTAGCTCAGTTTCTGTGGATTCCTTTTTCTTTTCTTGGCATGCTGCACAGTGATTAGCAATGGTGACTAATTCTGTAAGCATCTTAGTTTGCCAACCTACAGCAATTATACGCAGCTGTTCCTGGACATTAGAAAGAAGTCCTTGGACAAAAGCGGCGGCAAGTGCTTCTGGAGCAGTTTCAGCTGCATCTTCAATGATAGAATGTCTTTTAATTATAAGTTTTAAGCGATCCATGATCCATGTAGTCTGCTGGGGATTCTCCTTTGTTTTGCTTACAGTTATTTATTTTGGCCCAATCAGTTTTCCTGGGGCAGATTTTAAGCTAAGCCTCAAGAAGGCGTTCTCAGCCACCTACTAAGCGACCTCCCATTCCGGGGTCTTGAGGAGGCCAATTAGCCTGTGCAATGAGGCGATTATGGACTTCGGAGGGCAGAACACTTCTCAGTAATTGGTTTAAATCTGCCCATGTTGGCTCATAACAATTGATTACAGTTTCCAATTCCTCTCTAAACTTCTGCGGTTCTTCCCTGATATTGGGGAATTGCTTAACAGGGTTTAGGAGATCTCCTGGGGTAGGTATGGGGGTGGCACACTAAAAAAATCAATTATGTCTTCTGCAGATTCATTCTCAGTCAATTGTGGATAAAGCTGTGTTGGTGCTGATAATGTTG
>NW_005842895.1:319051-320037 GCF_000455745.1 Alligator sinensis
AATTCACACAGGTCTTTCACACAGGAGAGGTTTATTGAGGGTGTCCGGTCAGGTCGTGAGATTTGCTAGCGGCACAGAAATGCTGTGGCTTATATCCACAGCACCGGCACACAATGCAGTTGCTCACTGTTAGACACGGTTCATTCATGAGAGTGGGGGTAGGGAAAATTTGTCACACAACCCTGATCTCCTTCAGTCTAAGAGTTTCCACCTTGCACCCTTGCTTTTGAAGAACACACAGTCTGGTGTCCTCGGAGCGGCTGCACAAGGTTTCCACTCCCAGCTTTAGAAAGACCTCATAGTTCTTTGCAGAACTTAACTCAATTCACACGGGTTCACTCCTAGCTTCAGGAAGACCTTATAGTTCTTTGCAGAACTTAACTCAATTCACACTTCACACGGGGAAACACATTCACTGACAACAGCAACACAGTTTCAAACTCCTTTCTACTCACAGTTCCTACTTACATAGTGGGTCTGACAATTCTGGCAGAAAAAGGGTTGGATAGGGTAAGCCTCAAGCAGCGAACAGGAAGACATACAGGCAGTCTCTCACTGAAAAGCCCCAGTAGAGATTTCAAAAGGTCTCTTACCTTAGTCTGGCTTGCCGGGCCATCAGTGAAGAGATGGTCTGTATCTCAACCGATCACTCCAGACGTCTCTATCCGAGTCACGGCACCAAATTGTGGAAGAAATCAAACTTCACGTTGTGGTTGTATTAGAATTGGCAGAGCCATCTAGGTTTATTTAAAGCTATACAGGTGATCACGGGGAGAGTTCTCAAAGGAACTCTGACCTCTACAAGTTTACAAGCATATTTATACTTTAGACAGTGAGAAAAGATGCAGGGTTCAGACAAAGCAACCTTGAGAGAAACAGAAAGATGTTGATCATTTGTTTGTCACACGTAAGTGTCGGGACTGAGGGCGGTCTGAGGCTATGGCCAGTAGCCCGGACTGTCAGGGGGGGGTTTTCCACGATGGGGG
>NW_005842895.1:320478-344565 GCF_000455745.1 Alligator sinensis
TATGACAGTAAGCATGTTACTTATTTGAAAAAAACACTATGTTTTGGGAACCTTTGTTCTGGTTGGACACAATCCTCAGACTGACCACAACACTTGCCAGTTGATAATAGGTGAACTTATTGATAAAGAGCAAGGACAAAAAAGCAGCAATACAGACAATTAAACAATTTTATATCTACTAAGCCCAGGGCTATCATCAGAGTTAAGGTACATCTAGCCAGAATGCAGGCTTCACTCTGAGGTTCTCTCTCTTAGGTGTTAAGAGTCTGGAGATGAAATCTTGAACACGCCAAGCTAAAGCCTGGAGGACAGTTGCTTTACTTAAAATTTCCTCGACCAAACTCTGGGTCATAATCCAAGCCAGGTTAGATGGATTCTCCTGGGGTCTCAGACCCCCATTCCATTTAACCTAAATCTCAGTAAAAAACATGGAGGTCACCCTGACCCCACACACACAGAGGAAAAGCATGTGAACCTGCTACCATGCTATTGGGGAAAGGTAAAAGATGGGGTACAATAGCTGAGGCAGCCCAGGAGAACCTAATATGCCACTAGGCCTTACCCTGGTAGAATCAGGATGGACCAGTTGTTAGGTCTCAGCTCTGTGTTCTTGGGGCACAGGACGCAGTCTGTCTGACTCAAGAAGAATCCCCTCCCCGCCACCTAAATGAAACTGATTAAGATGCAGTGGGAGACGCACCTAAAACTGTCCAGATAAGGGTGACAAGAGTGAAACAACTGCCCTAGGTCTCATTTGCATCCAAGTTGGAACCAGATGACCATTCATATACATGAGAGATGGAGAACAGAAAGCCTGAAGCAGAGACTGCAGTGAATTCTAGGATCAGAGAAGCAGGGGAGCACTGCATGATGGGGAATCTGTGCTCCAAATGTTAATCAACCCATGTTCACACACACCCAGCTCAGCATTTATCAGACCAGTTGTAATCTGGATTTACAAAGGACTCCCCCCAGACACACATACATCTCTAAGTTTAATAGGCATCTCGGGCCATACATTCCCCCGTCCCACTATGGGAAGCCTATTTAAACTTGATTAAAACTCAGTTGCCGGGTTAGGGAATGCTGAGGCAAGAGACTGAGTCAAAGAGGGTATGCGCAACATTTGAACAATGGTAAAGGGGTTCATCACAGCGTCCAGCCCGTTGGAGCCCTTACCACAGGTGTTGCCATACTTTTCCCGAGACGACTGGTGGAAGTCCTCTCCACAAAAAGTTATGAACACCCCAATAATTGCCTTAAGTCTGTTAAAAGACTATAGTAAGATCTGGAAAAGTCACACTAAGATGAGGCTTGTTCACAGCAAGTGAAAATCCAAAATCCTGATGCTGCAAGCTATCTATTGTTTCTGAAGAAACCATGAGCTATCCCATCAGTATATCTGCTATCCATAGGAATTTCAAGCTGGCTCCCAAGTATCTGGTTACTCCCTAACCTTATGTGTTTCCTGATTATCAATCAGTTTCTTGAGATGTTCCAAACCAGATAACCCCTTGTCAATAGAAAAGACAATGATTTACACTATTGAGAATGCTTTGAATGCCTGTCAGCTTTGCAGCCTGAGTACCGTGGACTAGGTGAGATCCCAGCGTTCTCTGTCTTCTTTCTAGGCATAAACTTCTGAACCTGAACTGTATCAGTTAAGCTTGAGCTAAGTTTCCCCAAATACTTAGTGAAACCAGGGTAGTATTGTCATTGTTGGTGTTTGTTTTTCTTTTGCATGTCTATTACTACTAGTACTATTATATATTTCATATGCTTAGCAATAAATAACTTTTATAGTCAAACTGGTAGTAATTGGGTATATTTTTCCTTCTCTGCTTCTCTTTCCTCCCGTGCTCTGCAGCAACGCTCCTTTTACCTAAGCTAAAGATCCCTGTGAAGCCCAAAAATACTGTGGTGTCTTCTCATCAAGAGGCCAAAGATTGGGATGCGCTGAGTTTGAAATACATAAGGCGATCAGCTTGTACAGGCTGATTGACCCAGTTTGACTCAGACGTGCCCTTATGAACTGAATGCTGGCCCATGAGGGTGTCAGCTGGACACCCAGTTGGATTCAAAGGGATTCTGTTTACCTGTGTGATTGTGTCTGACTGCAGTGCATTGTTTCTCTGATGAACTGATTCTGGCACATGAGGGTATCAGCCTGTTCATGCTGATCAACCCAGCTGGGTCAGGCGTGTCACGTTAATCTGTGTGTGTTTGTGTGTATGACTGATTTGGTGACTGGAGGAACCCAGCCCCATTGAAACTGAGTCCTGCGAGATAGCTCCATTGGGGGTGAGGACTTGCAGAAGGGAGATACATATCTCCGTATAGAAACACAAGTAACACAAGCAGCACATTGACAGAATTACCAAGACCCTAGAAATGTATCCCTTAAGTGAGCACACCCCAAAGTAATGGGAAAATCTGGTAACACTGTCCCTTTCAAATGTATGTTGGAACCTGCCAACTACGCCAAGATATTATATTCCAACTCCATGGAGCACCCAATGACTAGGAAGATGATGATCCAATTGCTAAAGAATCCTCGCTAGAGCAAGCAGCGAGTAAACACTACTTGCACATATTGCTCACAACAGCTTTATTTAGAACAGAGACATCTTCAGGCAAAGGTCCCAAAAAACAGCAAACCGGGGACCTGCACTGAACATTAGTTCTTTTCATATTTTATACACCTTGGTTCATGCTCATTAACATTCACTCCACCTTCTGTTCCACCCATTTCTCCTCCCATCTCAAGCTCCACCTCTTTTTACTGTTTACTGCATTAACATGGAATTGCCTATGCATTTGATTCATTTACATGCCTCTATGTTAAGAGTGCATGTGTAAGACTCTGACCCCGGCTTCTCCCGGTCAATTGCTGGTTCTTTCTGGTTTCTTGCTGACTCTTTCTTCATTTCCAAGGTCTTGATTCTGCTTTATCTTCTGAGAATAGCTGGTGGGATGCATCTTGTTCTTCTTACACAAGGAATTATGCATCTTGCATACTATCCCATTGTTATGAAACTGCTCACTTAAGCATTTGCAAAGTTACTTTATTTTAATATATTATTCTTCCTTGTGACCAGCAGTTTTTGCTGAGATACAGGAAAAAGCCTATATTCAGCTGCACACCCAGTGCCCCCCAAGACCTAAATAGTGTCACCCTAACACTTACAACATGGGTGCTTGTGCATGTCTCTCTTAGGGTGCAAGGGGGTGAAAAACAATACTGTAGACATGCTAGGCCCTGCCAGGCCATGAAACCTGCCAGCTGCCAAGGAGATAGGTGCAGGGGGAATCTGCCTGCTGGGGCCCTGCACCTCTGGCTGCTAACAGGCAAAACTTGTGACGTGGGTGGGTGACACTGTGTGTGTATTAAGGTGCACCCTTCCTGGAGCTGGGGCCTCTGCACAATATGGCAGCATGCCCCCATGAGTTCTCCTCCTCCCCTACAGCCTCAGTCCAGTCCACAACTGTAAATGATGGCAGGTTAAAATAACTTAGCTGGCTCAACACCACCACCAGCAGCAGCAGCAGCAGCAGCAGCAGCAAAGGTACCCAAATGGAACTGTTACAGAGCCTTTGTTTTTATGAAGGAATTGACAGCAAGAAGTAAAGATGTTGTGTTGTTTTGTGTTGTGTTGGACATATGATGTTATTCATTTCTTCACCATCTCCAAGGTCTTGCTTCTGTTTATCCCGCAATGATATCCGGTGGTCTGCATCCTGCTCTCCTTACACAACAAGCTATATATCTTAAGATACTGCTACAGTGTTAGAAAAATGTTTCCCTAAGAGTATTGCAATGTTACTTTTAATATATCATTCTGTCTTGTGGTTAGCAGCTTTGCTAGGCCACAGGTTACAGCTTTTTATTCAGCTGCAAATCCAAATGCTCCCCAAGATCCAAATACACTCACCCTAACAATGCCCAGGACCTGGGGCCTCCTCCATCTCCATAGCTCCATCCCATACCTATAAGCTCATCCTGGCAGGGGAATGAGCTCAGCAGGGACATGCTCTTCCCAATGGCTGGTGATGCAGTTAGTGCCCCCTCCAGCTGAGAGCGGGGCATTACCTGACTTTTAAAAACATCAAAAAAGGAAATTGGTGCAGATAGAGTGAGGAGGGTGGCACTCAGTTCATCTGCAGATTAATCTTTGGGAACCCAGCAGCAGGAGGTTCACCTTCAAGAGCACCAGCTGCTCCACCAAAGCAGGATCCAAGCAGGTGTGGTGGGGTGTCACAACATCCCCAGCAATGCTGAACAACCTTTCGCTTGGAACACTGGTTGCTGGACAGGGCAGGTGTTGCCTGGGAACCATGGCCAAATCTTGCCACATCTGGCTATGGCTTGCCCAGTATGCCAAGAGGTCACAGTTCAGTAGCTCCACAGCCTCAGCAAGATATGTAACCACTGAAGCCTCAGTGCTACCTGCCTGAGGTTGGGGTCTGCTGCGTTTGGAACCCAGCATTGAAGCCACGCCCATGGCCCATATTGGCAGTGGCTGGCACAGAGCAGACTGGATGGTGCTGGGACTGGGGCTGAGGCTAGTGCTGGTGCTGGTGCTGGGAGGGCTGTCATGGGAAAGTGGATCCCCCTCTTCCACATCCCCTTGTCTCTGGACTTCGGCCTCCCTGACTTTGTTGACTAGCACCTGCATCCAGTGATTGAGGGTTTTGGTGTTGCCAGTGCACATGCTCCACTTCACCTTTGGGTCACACATGCCCTCCATCATATGGACAGTACTGGACCTCAAGGGATCCAGCCATCTGCTGATGTCTTCCTTTAGCCGCCTCAGCAGTGCCTGCACATGTGGTGACAGTGACCTGCCCCAGCCATGAACATTGATCCCTTGGAACTTTTCCATTTGGTTCTCCAGTTCCCTCACTATGGGGATCACCTGACTGAGGAGGGAATCACCAGTACTAAGGGTCTTGGTGGCCTCAAGGAAGGGCTTGAGAACCACCAAGATCTGGGAGATGGTACCCCACTCAGCTCTGTTCAGAGGGCTGCTGATCCTGATCTCCCCAAGCAAAGCCATTTCATAGATGGCCTTCTGTTGCTCCACCAGCCTTTTGAGCATCAGGTATGTGGAGTTCCACCAAGTCTCCACATCCTGGATGATTTTGTGCTGTGGGATGCTCAGCTCTGCCCATTTCTCCCACAGCATCTTGCCCCCTTTAAAGCTGCAGTGGAAGGAGCCTGCCACCTTCCTGCATTTCAAAATCACTTGGCTTGTAGCAGTAGTGGTGGTGGTACCATCACCGGCAGACCTGTCCCCCTCCAAGGCATCCCTGACTATGAGGTGCAGCCTGTGTGCTACACAGCGGATGCCAACAAAGTTGGCATCACGGACAGCCTTCACCAAATTGGCCTCATTGTCAGTGACCATGATCCCATGGGTAACCTCAGCCTGCCCAACAAGCCACCCCTGAACCATACGATTCATGGCCCCCATGATCTCCCTTGAATGTGGGACTCATCCAGCACCTTGACTTGGAGGAAAGCAAACCGACAGCCTGACTGATCATACCAGTGCCCTGTGAAGGCTGCTCCAGATGTCAAAGGTAAAGTGCAAATCTACCTGCAGACCTGCCTTGTACAAATCCTCCCTCAAGTACTCTCTGCATGCCTCATACAGGGAGGACACCACCATCCTGCTAAAGGCGGTGCATGCATGCACTTTGCAAGATGGGGCCAGAAGAACTATGAGCCATCTGAACCCTGGCTGCTCAGAGAAGGGCTGGCTCTCCAGAGCAAGCATCTCCCCAATCATCTGAGTGATCTCGCTCGCCTTTACAACGCATCCAACTCTGTCTGCAGCTTTCCCTCACTGTTCCAGGGTAGCAGAACCCCCAGTTTTTTTGGGGGGTTTTGTATTTATTTTAAAATGCATTCCCTCCCCTTCCCCAACCATTTCTGAATTTTTCTCTCCCTATTCCCTGTAGATAACTATAAGTTAGGATAAGCTTTAAACATTTTTTTTTTATTTTGGTAGGAAGTTTTTGGCTTTGGATATCCACTTGTTTATATGGTCTTATTATTAGGTTTGTATTGATTTTTACTGTTGTATATTTTATTATTACCATTTTTGTATTGATTTTTATTTTTTCATATGGGTATTGTATGGTTTAGGCCTGTGTTGTAAGTGAACCAAAGTCATGTCAAGTTTCCATTTTATATGTCAAGCCTCCATCTTCTGTCCTCTGCCTGGGCATCCCATGTTGCAACAATATGATTCATTGTACCCCTCCCATGTAAATTGGTTCCTGGATGAATGAGAATGATTGGGAATGACTGAAATACAATGGTAGCAGGCCTCTACTGAATGGCCTGTAATGACTGGTCCATCACCTCGCATTGATTCATCCAGGAACCACGGACGTCACCCAGGAACAGAGACAAGACCAGCATTTAAAAGACAAAAGACACTGCAAAACCAGCAACTCTCACCATTACAGACACCCGAAACTGCACATCCCTGCATGCAGCACACATGCTCAGTAGGCCAGAGGCTGACCCTTGCCTGGGCATGCCTCCTGTCACAAGGGTCACACAAGGTCTGCCCCTATAAAAACAGGCAGTGAAGACAGACCAAGTGGGAACACCATTTCCATCTGGTCCAGCACCATGCCACACCACCTATCCATCCAGAGGCCCTGCCGGCTACCCCCTCTGGACAACACCTACTGGACAAGGACTCCTTTCCAGCTAGGTAGATATTACCTGCACACCTCCTGCTACAATTTGGACTCTCTCTCTCTCTCTCCTCCTGGACTTCAGTGGACTTCAGCTCTTGCACCAAGCCTCTCCAACCCCTGCTTCCATTGTGTGTGCATGTATGTGTGTGTGTTGGTGAAAGGGAACCAATCTCCCCTGTTCAATAAAACCACTGTCATTTGCAACTCTGAGTTGGGTCAAGTTTTACTGAATCCTAGTCCCTTCCTTATCTTAAATTCCAGCCCCTTCTCTCTCTCTCTCTCTCTCTCTCTCAGCTCTTGCCCCACCCCTCTCCACTAGTTTCCTGATCTCCTCTCAATTCTTAATGTCTTTTCCCTGTGATTTTCTGCTGTCTGTCTCTCTGTTTTCAGGCTTCCCCCACACCTTCTGTAATCCTCCCCCTCTCCTGCAGCTTCCTAGCTCCTCTTAGCTGTCCTGAAGTTTTCTCCAGCTTCCAGAAACTACTGCCACTCCCTGCAACTTCTCTAGCTGCCCCAGAGCCATCCTCTGGCTCCCCACACCCAAAGCCTCTTGTTAACACCCACACTTTCCCTTAGTCCCATTTTTCCCTCTCCCTATCTACCTTTTCAGCTCTCCCATAGCTCTGGCTTCAGACCCAGCCTCTGTGCCGGCATGCTTCCCTGTTCTGCAGGCTTTGGGCATTGTCTTTTAATCAATTAAGATCAATTAACCTAAAATTATCCCTGAGTTTAGTACTTCAGCCTAGGCCCCTGTAGTCTACTGGTTCTAATCCCAGTCCTGGTAACTTTAACTCCCTACACTTCTACTTTTTTACCTTAACATTTCCCCAGGTATCCCAAGTACACCAAGCACATACATACATACATACATACACATCATACACCCAAATTAGGAACTCACCTGTGTGTATGTGTAGGTGGGTGTTATGTGTGTAAATTAGTGAATACGCACATATATACATATATAGATATCAGTGTGTGTGTGTGCGTGTGTGTGCGCGGTATATGAATTAGTAATCTACGTATATGTGTTGGATGTGCAGGTGTTGGTAACTGGTAACTGATTCTGTCTAAATTTGGTGCATGTAGCATGTATGGACTTAAACTGGTGATATGTATGCATGAACCTAGACTGGTTATGTTGAACATGTGTGTATCTGAGTTGCTAGTGTGTGTGTGTGTATGTATATATATATAATCACCAATTCAAGCACATACACTATACACACCAAAAGTTAGACACAGAACACTAATTTGTATATCATGTACACAACGCCAGATAGATAGATAGATCTAGATCTATATCTGAGTTGCTAGTGTGTGTGTGTGTGTGTATGTATATATGTGTGTGTGTGTATATATGTATACACACACACACATATATACACACACACACATATATACACACACACACACTAAGCGTAACATCTATATCTATATATGTATACATACACACACCCACACTAGCAACTCAGATATAGATATAGATATAGATCTATATAGATCTATATCTATATCCATATGGTGTTGTGTACATGATATACGAATTAGTGATCTGTATCTAACTTTTGGTGTGTATAGTGTATGTGCTTGAATTGGTGATAAATATGCACGTGCCTAGGCTGGTTTGGATGTGTATGTGCCTGAGCTGGTAGTGTGTGTGTGTATGCACCTAATTGATTTGTGTGTGTTTTGCATATGTGCAATTGTGTCACACCCTCCTGTCTAACAGCGCAATATTGAGAACCTGAGAGTTGGCCTGACCCCTCAGGGCAACACCAGGGTGACATGCCTCTGCTTCGGGGGGGAAGGGAGCTTTGGAGTGAGCGGGGGACTTCCCTTTTGGCGCACACACACTGGTGACAGGCTGAGCAGCAAGAAAAGCTAGGGTGTGCTGCCTCCTGAGATGCAGCACCATCACCATTGTGGAAAAGTGTTTCACATCCTTGCCCCAGGTATGTGTCTTCAGCAGTCAATAGATAGCAAAACCGGGACCATCCCCCTGCTTAAAATGCTCCCACACTACACTACTCCCCCTTTTATGGGTTGAGGGTGAAGAAGCTGCCTTATCCCACTCCTCTGCAGGCTGAGACACAACAGCAGCTCTGAGGTGCTGCTTTCTGGAGGAGACCTGGGTCCAGGTGAACTTTGAGGGGTGTGGAGCACAAATTCTGATTCCCCCTCAGTCCCCAGAATTGCTTGAGCCAAGGCACTCAGCACACCTGGTTCCAGCTCCAGCTCTTCCTCTGGCAGTAGGAGACTCATGCTGAGAGATGACATTGGGGTGGAGGAGACAGTGATTTCATGGTTGGTACCTATTTGTGGACTTAGGGATGGTCGTACAGGTGCAGGGACATCAGGTGCAGACACTGTTCCCACCTTCTTGCTTCCACTGGCAGCGGAAGCATTATGACTGCTTGGGAAGTGAATGCATCTATGTTTGCATTTGGGACTTGCAGATCTGGCTATCCCCCTATCCCCTCTCTCTCCCCTGCCAGAAGACCTGGCACTTGCCTTTCCAGCATGCTTCATATTAATCTTTGCTGTGCTGCAAAAGGTGTGTGTGTGTGTGTGTGTCTCCTTTTGTGTTGTGTATTTTATTCCCTCTGTGTTGCATGTGTGCACTGGACTCTGCTTTGATTGAAAGAAATGAATTGGATAGTATTAAGTAAAGAGATTCTAAGCTAAGGTAAACTAAGCTAAGCTAAATCCTATCCAATCCTTTCTAACAAAAAAAAAGGAGCAGGAAAGTTGCAACTGGCTGACTCTATGAAGCAAGCCAGGCAGCACTGTACCTTTCTGAAACTGTTGCTCAGACAGAACCATCTCACAAAGGCAGAGCAAGCCTGCACACAGAGGTTTTTTATGCTGTTTCTATGTCCCTCCCCACAGACACTGTAATTGAAAAGGCAGTCAGTGAGAAATCATGCTCATTGGCCACCTAGACATGTCAGTCTTTACCCCCCCCTGCTCCCCTTCCCCCCCTGCTCCCCATCCCTCTTCTAAGTTTCTGTTTCCCCATACAGAAAGACCTCCAAATCTCCAAATCTCTGAATCTTTTCCTAATCTTTTCTGAATCTGAATCACAGTCCTGTGATGGCCAGAACCAAAGGGGTTCTGGATCGAAGGGCTGGGCAAGGCCCGTTTCAAAAACCTCATATGGACTTCCGGGGCCGGAGCTCGGGCGCCAAAAAAGATTTGCTTCTTGAGAGCATCTAGCAATGGCATAATAGTTAATATTAGCTAAAGGAAAGCTTGCAAGTTTGTTTCCCACAGATGTATCCTGTCTGTCATAAGTATAACTGTAATGTTAAAATTAACTGTCTGTACCAATCATATGACTAACATGGGCCCCAAGAAGTGGAACTAGAAACCAAAACTGCAAACGTTAGCTGATCTAATGGTTCTTGCTTAAAGGCCAGGAAAAATGACAAACCTGACTATAAGGTATAATTAACACATTTCAAAAAATTCCAGAAAGAAGTAACCAAGTAGGTTGAACTTAGGCAGAGAAAATGCTAATCTCAGACCCCAAAGTGATGTGGTGTGATTTGCTTATTGGGTAAACCCAAGTTTAGGCAGTAACCTATTATAATAATTTCTAACACCTTTTAACCGCATAGGGTAACAGCTGTAGGGTAAGATTGTAAGTGGCTCTAAAGACAACAGATTAGCATAAGACAAGATATAAAGGAACACGCACATCAGGTAACCAGTAGAAAGGACAGAACAGAATAGTCATTGTTGTTCCAAGCCCAGAATCCAAACTCCCAGTGAGAGCAAGGACCAGATCCTGACTAAGGGATTTTCCCCGGTGCTCCCTCCGACAGCGTTGAACGGGGACGCTGGATCAACTTGAACTGTATCTGATACTGAGGGACTATCAATAAGTTGACAAACAAGTGGGAACTCTTTGTCAATTTGTCTGTCTGTTTTTATTATCACTGCCAATTTTTTTTAACCTTTATTGCTATATTGTCTGTTTATTAGCTTAAGCTTTTTATTAACTGTTATATGTGTAAACTATATTTTGCTGCTAAAACATATTTTTGTTGCTATTTTGTTGCTATAAGTAAAATTTATCTTTACTGTTATAAGTAAAACTTGTCTTTGCTTCACTCCCAACTCCGCCTCCTCGATCCTGAACCATTTGCAGCACCTGATACATTTGCACTGCCCAGTTGGCCTGCAACCAAATTGATACACTCACAGTGCCCAGTTGGCCTGGAACACAATCCAAAGCTTCGCACAGCCCTATTGCCCAGCACCATGTACAAATGCTTTGACAGAGGCAGAACTAGAGTTAGAAGTCTTCAGTTCAGTATTCAAGTGCTGGGAGGATAGGGAGAGAAAGGATAATCTTCTGCCTCATTTAGCTTACACCTTCCAACTTTTCCAACTAATAAGACGTGATTTCTTCAACATTGTTTCTCTTCACAATCCGGATTCTTCCGAGGGAAGCCCACCATGTGTACTGGACAAGGCAGGGACAGATATCTGTGATCATGTAAGTGAAGACAGGCACAAGATGGCCAAATTCCCCACATAGTTCTACTTCTATAGTTTATTTTTTTTCCTATGTGTACACTATAACAATCTCACCTGGAGAAAAAAAAATCTCACCAGTATGAAAATTGTCTGCAGGCTAGTCCTCTTAAATGATAAATATTTAAGAAATAGAAAACTATTTTGAAAGAAATGATGTGAAGTTGTATAAGCTTTTATGTAGTCTTCTGTCTGAAGACATTCTGTATGTTGCTTGCTTGCAGACTTAAAATATTTGTCCCCCAACATTAAATCCTCCTTGCCAATCTTTTTACTTGATAGAAAACATACATTGAAGGATATTGTTATTTAAATCTGATTTACATCAATGGATTTCACAGGAACCTTACAATAGATGTAGTTATCACAAGTTAGATGAATATAACCCCTTGCAGTGGGTCATAGGGAGACAAGAAGAATCATGAAGAGGAAACGCATGCAGCTTAAAGATAAAATGAGTGTACTGATTAATGCTTTCTGGTTAATGCTTCATTTCAAGGACAGTGTGGCAGTCCCATCATCACCATATCATCAAAAAGAACAATGATACTTCTCTCCTGCATTGCTCTGTGTAAGGACTTTACATCCTTCTAGACTGTGTTTACATAAGATACTGACAGTGCAGTTGTTACTGTGCAGTCATTTAGTACTTGCATACACAAGTACTAAATGATTGCACAGTAACCAGTATTACTACACAGTAGCATCCCCAAATGGCTTTTTGGTGACACTGACTACACGGTAGATCATTATTACTGTGCAGTAGTGTCACATCATGTTTTGTGTCACTACAACGTTACTGCACAGTAGTAACAAGCTATTATGCAGTCAGTGCCTTGTGTAGACACAGCCCTACTGCTCCTTTACAGGGCCGTCTTGTCTTCACTTTATCCTTAAGCACAAATCCTAAGGCCTTGGGCTTCTTTTCTTTAGGATCTGTATAGTTTTTCCCCTTGGAATTTATTCCATCAGTGGTGTTTTTGCCATATGGTATAACAGTTTTTTTCTTTAAGAATTCACAGCAGCAGATGCTTGAAACATCTTTTTGGGCAATATTTTTATTGTATTTTGGGGAATGCTCTGCTCCCTGTTAAAATTTTTTTTTATAGTAGCTCTGAACATAAAAGGTAAGAGAAGATGTTGGACTAATGGTAAACTTGGGTTCTCAGACTTTTTGACTAGTGATCATCATGCCACAAAAGGAACTACAGTTGTTCTTTCTCAGGATCTTCTCCAACATTTTTTTGTTTTTCTCTAAAAATAAAAACACAATGCCTCTCAACTGTTCTAGCAAGCCTGAAGTGTGGCATGACCACTTTGTGGATGCTACATGCCCAAAAGAGCATAATGTAGCTTCCTTAACATGGTGCTTCTTGTTTCATATGTCATTATTGGATGTGTAGCGTTATGATGGCTCCATCACATCTGTGTTGGGGTATAGTTCATGGCAAGTGGGTGTATTATGCTTCAGTGAAGTATTTCCAAGTAGTCCAGAGGTAGTATAGACAGGGTTGACTGCTTCTAGGACTGGCTGTAACTTTTTCACCCAGCTAGACAAAATATATTTTTCTGTCTGCCGTCTCCCCACTCTCTCTACACGTACATTTGTAGCAGAAAGCCCCCTTGGTACATTTCCCTTCTGGACATAGATATAAAAGAAGCCCCTTCTTGCCTGCAATCCCCTCCCACCCATCCCCCATTTGGTGCATTTCTTTTCCTTCTCAGTATTGGCAGAGACCTAGCCTACTCATTGCATGGGTGTGGCAAGGCTCAGAGCAAGCCAGAAAGCTGAAGGTGGCTTTCTGTAGGAGAAACCTAGAGACTACATCTACATATCAGTTAAGCTCAGTGTCACTAAAGGAAACAAAAGAACTAAAATATCCACTGCAAAGACTGTAAATATATCCTGTGCTAACCTAAGTAGCTTACTATCCCCAGTATCCTTTGATTCTCACAATCTCACATTGCATTTTAATATATTTCTCACAGTTAATTTTTATATTTTATCTGTCTCATCTTTACCATGGGATTTTGCATTTTATCTTTTATACTTTTCAACCCTTAAGGAATGTTCTTACTATAGAATGAAGTTATACCTTGGACCATTGTTAAAAACTGCAATCAAATTGTTATTGTAAAGTGATAAAATCTGCTATATTGGCTGGCCCCTTGAGTGAATGCAAGTGTATGGTGATCAGTATGTAATTAAGTGACAATAGCCTAGCCAAAGGAACTTAACAAGCCATTTTAAACTAATCAAGCCAAGGAACTGATTCCTGGAACTGAGCACTCATCCCATTAACTATTCCTGTAACCCATGACAATACAACCATTAAATCAGTAAGTCAAGGGTAGACTCCCAAAACTTCAGATACCAGCAGCCAGAGACCCTTGTGACTAAAACTGTCTTGTACTATTCAAAACCCACATCGGACAGAGACCTCCAGATTGGGTAGTCAAGATGATGCTGGGGGATCACACAAGTCTGCCAGAAAGGGATAAAAGGGATAAAAGTATGACCTCCAGTGGCATCCTTTTATCTAGCACCTGACCTACTGAGACAGAAGGACAAGCAGGCAACCCCCTTCTGGAGAAGACATTGCCTTGAAGGAAGCTGACCACCAACAGCAGACTCCAGGGCCTCAAATAGGTAGATATACTGACACCAGTGCTCTCACAATCACTACAGCAGCTACTATACACTATACTATACGGGTTTGAATGAGTAAGTGCATATATGTGTGTATGTGCTGTGGTGACCAGTATCACCCATAACTCAAAGTTTCCATTTATGATTTTATTGGTAATTTTGCATCCTATCTAATAAACTAGAATTTATTATGATCCCATGAGTTGGTTCTTTGTAGCCAACACATTTACATAGCTTACTGCTCTGACCATTTTGAAGTCACTGATCAGTAATCACCTCTAGAAATGTTGCTCAGACAACTACTAAGTTTAACTCTGAAATGGACTAGACCTCATGCTCCTGAATCATTCTCCCAATCCTATATCCGACATAATAAAATTGATCTTTTTGGAGGATCAGTTGCAGTAATATCTTTCTCTCAAGCCATAAATGTAACTATTACTTCACTGCAGACATATTTTCTGCCTTATTTTAATATGACTGAATACACTTTGTACCACTTGCATGAGACAGCAGCTCTGTCATATAGAGGCAGCTCTGACATATAGAGATATTAGGTCAAAGTGCAGACAAATACTGTTCTCTGTGCTCAGAGGTAAGCGTTCCTAGTATAATAAAAGTTGCTAAATCCAACTCCCATTAAAACATATCACTATTTTAACAGAAGACAGATTAGAATTGGAGGCATTGGGGGAAAGGAGAGGACCCAATTCAGCATGGAGTACAGACTCCAGGAATATGTGGAGGAGAACCAGACCTGCTGTTACACAGGATGAAAGGGCCATAGAAAAGACAAACACAGATGCACTAATAATCACTGCATCTCAAGTAGGGCCAAGGAGGTGATCCTCCCCCTCTACACTACACTGGTCAGGCCGCAGCTGGAGTACTGTGTCCAGTTCTGGGCACCCCACTTCAAGAGGGATGTGGACAACATTGAGAAGGTCCAGAGGAGGGCCACCCGCATGATCCAGGGACAGCAGAGCAGACCTTACAATGAGAGGCTACAGGACTGAACCTGTTCAGCGTTCACAAGAGAAGGCTGAGGGGGGACCTTGTGACCATCTATAAACTCACTGGGGGGACCAGAAGGGTTTGGGGGAGACCTTGTTTCCCCTAGCGCCCCCCGGGATAACAAGGAATAACGGCCACAAGTTGTTGGAGAGTAGGTTTAGATTAGACATCCGTAGGAACTACTTCACAGTTAGGGCGGCTAGGATCTGGAACCAGCTTCCAAGGGAAGTGGTGCTGGCTCCTATACTGGTGGTCTTTAAGAAGTGGCTCAATGCCTACCTGGCTAGGGTCACTTGAGCCCAGTTTCCCTCCTGCCCAGGCAGGAGGTCGGACTTGAAGATCTACACGGTCCCTTCCGACCCTACTTCTATGATTCTATGATTCTATGACTGCTCCTATGAAAGGGACACTTTCCCTTCCATGCATGTGCAGCCCTCAGGGCCCCCTCCTCTTCCTCAAAGCATATACTCTGAACAATTGGCCTGTACATTTTTAGTTTTCCCCAGATTGCAGGATATTATCAACAATGCTCCATCCAGCCTGCTGGACTTTCAACAGCTGTTGGTTAAGAATGTCTAGTATTTACAGATGGTTCATTGTCATATGCTAAAGGATCCTTGCCAGTATTTCTGCCCACATATTATTAGTAGCTGGTACAGTACAAACACCTCTGTGCCACAGATAACAAGGCTATTTGGAGAGTAAGTTTCAATACCTTCACCCTGAGAGAAATTTAGTTTCTAGCATGTTTATGATAAGAAAATAATACAATGATCAGCTGTATATCCTCTAACAGTTTGTTAATGTGACTTTAACCATGCTTGCTAAATCTTTCCCTGTGCAAACATATTTTATCCATCATTATATTGATATGGAAAGTCAATTGGAAAAAAAAAAAAACAACAACCCACTAATGGCCTGTCATTGAATTACATATTCTGTTAGAGTATATTAAGTAATTTCCAATTTCACTGGATACTAAAGAGATTGAAATATTTGGAGATTCATGTAGTGGCAGAGTTAGATGAAGTATTGGGTAGTGAATGATTCAACTATCTTGAGAAAGGTGCATAGAATTGAATAGTTTAAGTAATTACCTTTTTAAAACTTATTTTTATAGACGCTATAAAATACTGTAAAATAATTCAAGATAAGGCAAAGCCCCAATAAGATGTGGAAAATGATTTGTAATAAATATTTGTAGTTGAGCCAAATTAGAGATAAAGAGAATTTCTTTTTCATAGAGGATTCTAGAGCATGTTCAGATTTAGCATATTTACACATCTAATGTAATCTCCTCTCCTCTCCACTTCAGTACATTCAGATAGGGCAATTATTATTAACCACCTCTGCAATCTTACCTGCTGGAGAATCATGAAGGGAGTAAAAACCTTCGTTCATGATCATTGCATCTAGTTAGTCATCCACACACAGCTTATTTTCATTTTTTCTGTACGGTGTCTGGCACCAGAAAAGCCAAATATTAAAAAATGAAGGAGACACACATGTGGGGGAATGGGTAACTAGCAAACTGAAAAAAGAGCACAGAAGCAGAACAACAAAATGTTTTGCATGAAGGCAAGTTGATTAATCAAGTCTACTGGAGCATGCTAATTAGCACTATCCAGCAGCCTCAGTATCTCATGTATTTAATCTCCCCACACTTCAAAATGGCAGCAGGGGTGTTTTAAGTAAGGCTCATCGAACAAACTTTAGTTAAAATGTCCCTGCCATCATTTTGAAGTGTGGGATGCTGAATACACGTGACTCTGCGGGCACTTTAATTAGAGTAGTTCCTGAGAGCTGCTCTAAACAAAGTACCTTCCACCAAGATCTCCAGAGCACATGTAAAGATGCCCTTAGCTTTTCATATACACTAGTTGGTTGTGATCAGTGTCAATATCATGTACGAGTCAAAACTTCAACATACGCAGAGAATAATTACCTTATCCTGAATGAGTGAAATGCTTTTAAAAAATTGTAATAAATATATCAAGGACCTTTTTTGAGGTTCAGAATTGAAGCTGAGGTTCATCCTGGATGAACCTTAGATCTACAACAGGGGTGGGCAATTATTTCGGCCTGTGGGCAGTTGGGCTGCCCCTGCACCGGGCAGGCCTGAGGGACCTGCTGTGGGCTGGGCAAAATTGTTCTTTGGGATGGGCTGTATTTTTGCACCCCTGATCCATAAGCAGATGGTCAAAAATGGATATTATTATTTTGAGAGGGAAGGTCATATTAGGTTGGAGAGAAAAGAGTTACAAAAAAAACCAAACAAACGGTAAAGAAACAGCTGAAGGATGTGGAATATCCTTGGACTGGAATAATTTGAGCCTAAAACCCTATGAATAATATCTTTTTACCATAACTTACTCTTACTGAATTGGATGGCACTAGAAGAAAGAAAAACATGGTAATATCTGGAACTTAGTAACTGAAAAAAGAGTTATATGAAGATTGTGGAATAAAGGCCTCAAACAGGTTGTTAGAAAAGGTTCAGCAATATAAAGGCTAAAAATTCATCATATAAGCAAGTATTCAATGAGTAAATCAGAAAGTACTCCTTCTGATATATGCCATCACCTTTATTCAGCCAACCATGGTGTTAAGGACCTGTGTCATATCTACTCCCCAATGTTAAAGAGCTTCATAGATCGCTGACATCTATGGCCATGGTCAACTCAATATTCTTTATTCTACTAGTTTACATTAGGTATTAAGACCAAATAAATGTGGCATGACCTAAAGTTAGTAATTGAAAGAAAAGACTGCAAAGGAAAACATTCTATTTCACCAAATCCTCTATGCAGCCCTAAAAGAACCAGATAGGGACCATTTTTTGTTATTTTTCCAGCACAAACAATTGCTTGTGTTAGAAGGCCTCTTCAGGATATCCACCTCACTTGAAGGAAACGTAACATGTTCTGCACTGGAAATGAAAAACTGTGCATACTTCTTGAAAAAGGAACAAATGCCTCTAACTGCCAGCAGAAAGTTGTGTAGATTTTTGTTTCCACCATGTTTAGTCACCTGAAGTAGAATTTAGGAATCAGCATTGTAAAAACAGAATAGGTAAAAGGGCATATCATCTGATGCATTCTTTTAACTGGCCGTTTCATACAAATTTATACTTCCACATATAATGGAAGCAGAGAATCCAAGAACAGCTAAAATGACAAAACTAGTAAAAAATAAGAAATGATAAAAATTGGTAATTACTAGACCAACATTTTGAGTAAATATTTTAACAAAAAACTAGACTTTGACATTTTTTTATAAAAACTACTCTATAAGCATGCAGATTAACATGTAAGCAGACATTAATAATATTCTCTTTGTTTTAGTTCTCTTTATCATTTTAGATTTCTTTCCCCCTACATTTCATTTGTGCCCCTTCATCTTTTGCGGTGTTTTTGCTAATTTTTACTTCTTAAATATTAGCTGCAAGATACTGCTTCAATCTGTTAGGAGTTTCATTTCTATTATTTATTGGACATTTCTACCTAACCTAAATCCTTTTTTATAACTAGATCACATGTTTGTTTTGTATATATTCCACCCCAACCTCCTGCTCCCCCCTTAAGCCTGCAGTTACTTACTGCCATGCACTGATCAATTGGAATAGTCTTTTAGGTGGTTGTTTTGTCTTCTTGGCCTACCATTTGGACTGTCTATCTGCCAAGCTCCCTGGAGTAGTATTAAGTGAAAATGCATTCAAGATTAATCTTGTCCGGAATTTCTACCTTATTTTTTTCTCATTTGTCTTTTATTCCCTCTGGGTTTCTAGACCCTTCACATTTGTAATCCACTGCCTGTCACTTGGGATCACATTTAACAGTCTCAACATCAGAAGATCTCAGAAAAACTAGAATACTGGACACAGACACCAACAAGCTTCCAGCAAGTTTTGTCTCAATGACTTTTAGTTATTTCCTTTTCATGTGTTAAAGACAACTTGACCTTTTGATATGACCACATTCAAACCCTTTGTTCATCAAGGATGTTATTGCTGAGAGATGTTTGAATAAAAAATATTAGAGTATAAAACTGAGATAAAAATCTTGTGATAAAGCATGAACATTTTCCAATTCATAAATCTTTAAAAAACATTTATGCATAGCAGAAGCAAAAATGCATCATTTACAGGTGGAACAAAACAATACACCAATTTTCCATAATCAAGTAACACCTAGGGCAAATTCTGAGACTCACCAGAGTTTTGTTAGAAAGGAGTATATGATAAATCTCTGCAGTGTGTTATAGTCTATTATGTGCAGAAACAACACAAATATGCAGTAATACACTTGTATCTATCATGGTACTCTTGCTGGATTGGCCCCTGATTGTTTCTTATTTCATATAACCAAAAGCTCACTTATGCCAGTCTCCCTTTTTGGCTGTGGAAAGTAATGAAAGTGGCAGGCTTGGCACCTGGCTTTCCCTCCGTGGGCCCAGTGGAAACAGTGGTGAGACCTGCTTTGAGGTCCTGTCTGGGCATTATACATGTGGACAGTTTAAATATGTCATGCCCATGTCCTTGCCACCCACCCTGACACAACTTGGAAGTAGCACCTAGTGACAACAACATCAGAGCGAGCTCTCTGACCTGGCATACCCTGTACAAAGTGCCTATTGCCACTAGAACTGGTCATCTTCAGTAGAAATTGGTGCATGGGACCCTGGCCATGGCTACCTTTGTCTGTCTTTTAGGCCCATTGGTGCCAGGAGTCTGTCCTCTTTGAGAGGAAGAGGTGGAGAAGATTCACTTTGATGCCTGCATGGACTTCCCCCAGTCTTGGCAGCCCTCAGTACCCTCTTTGGTATGCTGGACTTAGAGTTTTCAGAGACTGGGAACATCTTTTCTGTGCTATACTGAGAGGCTGAGGGGAGCATTATCTGTGTGGTCAGACCAAGATAGTGACCCTGAAAAGCTGCAGAGGTCAACTTGCAGGGGACAGTTCCAATGACATCCTCCAACACTCCATTTCTTCCAAATACATACCACACTTGAATTTGGACACTTCAACTTACAACAAAATATGGACGAGCTTCTATCATGCTGGGCCATCAAAGGGGCACTCAAACTGGGGAACAGACAGCTCAGCCTCAATGTTTAACCCGATCAAAGATATTGTGTGGTAGGGGGATGCAATCTCTCCTAATACTTTGTTTTTGTTGCTGACAAGCATTTCATGCTCAGCCCCTGGGGCTGGATGCAGACATGCAGGCACGTGCGGTTTGTGGCACTGCAAATCTCTTTACAGTGCCACAAACCACATGCATTGCATGTCAAACTGTGCATGGTGCTGCTGATGTGCAGTGTTGGGGTAAAAAATGCTGCTGGGATTTCCCAGTAGCAAAAAAAAAATACTTGAAGAAAAAAGTAATACAAAGCACACCACCATGGTGAGCGATAGGACAAACATGGAGATGGGGAAGCAGGTAGTCTATGGCCCCTGCAACCCAACACTGAGGCACCCCAGCCCCAGCCCACAGCTCCCCAGTTCAAGATGGGGGAGCAGACAGTTTTAGGCTAGCTACTCCCCCTATATCCATGTACCTCAGGGCTGAGGCATGTGGAACGTCTGTACTGAGGCACCCTATGCCCCAACCCCACAGTGAGACACACTGAGCCCAGCCAGCCCCCACACTGAAGCATGTGGAGATGGGGAAGCAACCATCCCAGGGCTGCCTGCTCCCACCATCTTGAGGCACACTGTGCCCCAGGCAGCCAGGGAGCAGCTAGCTAGGGCATAAGGTGTCTCAGCACATCTTGAGCCACTATTATTTGTGCTTCTGCAAATGCATGCCCCTGCCCTTGTGGATGCAGCCTTTGAGGCTACATCTTTTTTGCACTTTTATCTCTTTACCTTTTGTTTTAACTTTTGTAAACCTTCATTACAAAAAAAGTTAAAAGAATTATCTCTTTCTCTCCCCCTTGACCTGTCTCTACCCTTCCCTTTTCTCCCTGCTTTATTTCTTTTTTTGTAGGTCATGCTGACCTAAGGTTCAATAACAAGTCTTCAGATTTTAACATTCAAAATTTTAGGAGAAATAAACCTACAGGTCATCTGATCATCATTTCAAAAGCTACTTAAGATAGAAGACCCCCCCACAATGGGGTCACAACATCAGCAGATGTGGTCATGGGAGTGGGGGGTCATGCTGAGAAAATGAAGCCATAAATGGGGGCATGCTGAGGAAAAGTTTGGGAAGCACTGCTGTAAAGTATCTTGACTGTAAGTTTTGGTCTTGGCTTCTGAATGTTGGATCGTTTGGCAACAATCCCATCAGTCCATTTGGATACTGATGTAGATAGTGAGATGCTCTATGAAGGATGCAAATTAATTGCAAACCTATATATAGCATAGAAAATTAAATAACAAAAAGAAATATTGCAAGTCTGGAAACCCAAGACAAATGGAAAATAAATCTAAATATTAAATTAAACATGATGCAATGAGTTATGATTAAGCAGGATACATTTAAATACTCTTCATGTTCAAGAAACACATTAACTAAATGTTGACTTCAAAAGGTTTTATGAAAGATAAGTTATCTAATTCTGAAGAAGGGCTAAAAAGAAGGTAATAGGGAAACATTTTCCTATGTATAGTGAATATGACCTACAGTATAAGTGGCACAAGTTGGAAAACAGCTTCAAGGACATTGTAATAACTAAGTATCAGGAACTTGAGATATAAATAGAAGAGCCTCATTTGTAAACCACCATAAAAGTTTCCATTCAAACAATAACTTGTGGGGTGGAGAGGGCAGGGAGGAAACTTCTCTAACATAACAATGATAACTATCTTCACCAAAGCTGAACACAGAGGAGCCCCATTAAATTTTTAACTGGCAGTTAATGGAAAGAAACAGCTGTTCAAACTTAAGGAACTAAATTAGAGTGACTATCAGTGAAGTATGTTATGTTTTGCCTGGCATACTCTGGTGTGCCTTTCTGTAGATAGTATTACTGTAATGTTGATCACTTTGATTGTCTGCTGAACATCTCCATTCAGGGCAATGCTTACCACAACCAGCAACTCAGTTTTTGAGCTGTAAGTACAGCTGTTGCTAAGTTATTCTAAAATCTTTCACTATCAAATTAAATAAGAGTCACTAAAGAAGTTTCCACAATCAATCTTAGATCCTCCTGAAGTGATATTTTCATCATCATCATATTCTTGCTAAGGAAATGGAGTGGGTTAGGGGCCAGTTCAAACACAGGAGAACTTCAGCTGACTAAAAAGAATAAGGGATTAGCATTACAAACCCTGCCAAATATTGCGAGCTCATAGGAATCATAATTTTTTGTTTGTGTTTATTTCATTAATAGGACACGTGTGGTTTTGTTGGAAAGCCAGTGCTATACTGTATCCATTTATATATCACTTGCTTGTGACTGCATGCATTATCTGTCCCAGGGGAGGAGGCAGGGAAGGGTTAATCTGCAGGGCTGCTGCTCTTCTCTAGGCTGAGTCCAGCAAAGGAAGCAGAAGCAGAAGCTGGTCAGGAAGGGATTACCCCTTCCTTGCCTGCTCCCCCAGGACATACAGTGCAGGCAGCCACTAGTAAGTGGGGGGGCAGTTAGTGAGCAGGAATATAGGGTGCTAAGGAGTGTGGGGGCAGCAGGCCTGATGCAGGCCAACATGGGGGTGGGGGGAGGGGATAACTGGTGTGGTTTTACACTGACATGTAGCCTTAAGTGTAATACAAGCTGGAAAACACAGATCTGAGATAATCCTGACTTGAAGTGGCATAACTTTGAGCTGCATAACAAGTGCTTAAAATTAGTTTCAGGTGCAATATAAGGACAATACAGGGGTTAAGAGGTCCATGAGCTGCCCAAAATTGTTGTGTAATATGGCCCTTACTTTTTTTCTTCTATATAATACCTCCTTTTGTTGTTTGGCCTCCTTGTTGATTGCCTGAGATAGAGTAACCTTTCAGTAAGTGGTATTTCAGGCAAACCCATTCTGTGGAAAGTGGGACCACAAAATTATTTTACAATGCAAGGGGAAGCCATTTAGAGCTGGCCAGTTGCAGCTGTGATGCCCAGTAAAGGGCAGTGAAGGTGAGGATTGCAGGGAGGAGTTATCCCAGGGCAAACCTTGGTCTGTTCCTTAGGACAGGCAACAAGCCAAGGGGGAAAAACTCAGGGCTCCAGGGGGTACCAGGTAGATAGATTCATAGATTCATAAATGTTAGAGTCGGAAGGGACCTCAATAGATCATCGAGTCCAACCCCCTGCATAGGCAGGTCATCGAGTCCGACCCCCTGCATATGCAGGGAAGAGTGCTGGGTTTAGATGACCCCATCTAGATGCATGTCCAACCTCCTCTTGAAGACCCCCAGGGTAGGGGAGAGCACCACCTCCCTTGGGAGCCCGTTCCAGACCTTGGACACTCTAAATGTGAAGAAGTTCTTCCTAATGTCCAGTCTAAATCTGCTCTCTGCTAACTTGTGGCCATTATTTCTTGTAACACCCGGGGATGCCTTGGTGAATAAAAACCTCACCAATTCCCTTCTGTGCCCCCGTGATGAACTTATAGGCAGCCACAAGGTTGCCTCTCAACCTTCTCTTGCGGAGGCTGAAGAGGTCCAGGTGCCCTAGTCTCTCCTCATAGGGCTTGGCCTGCAAGCCCTTAACCATATGAGTGGCCCTTCTCTGGACCCTGTCCAGGTTATCCACATCCCTCTTGAAGTGCGGTGCCCAAAATTACATGCAGTATTCCAACTGTGGTCTAACTAGTGCCCGATAGACGGGAATTATCACCTCCTTGGTTCTGTTCATCATGCATCTGCTGATGCACGATAAAGTTCTATTAGCTTTTCTGATGGTTTCGTCACACTGATGACTAATGTTCCTCTTGGAGACCTCCAAGATCCCTTTCCGCTTCCGTTCCACCAAGCAGGTAATTTCCTAGGCAGTAGGTATGCTGGACATTTTTCCTCCCTAGGTGCAGCACTTTGCATTTCTCCTTGTTGAATTGCATTCTGTTGTTTTCTGCCCATATGTCCAACCTGTCCAGGTCTGCTTGTAGTTGTTCCCTGCCCTCCGGCATGTCCACTTCTCCCCATAGCTTTGTGTTATCTGCAAACTTGGACAGAGTACATTTCACTCCCTCGTCCAAGTCGCTGATGAAGACATTGAAGAG